>NC_138208.1:86011491-86046491 GCF_964194415.1 Vipera berus | reverse complement strand
TCTAAACTGCTTCATCCCACCCACTACTGGATGGGGTCACTGTGTCATCTGAGCCTCCAGCTGAGATCATGAAGGAAGAAGGCCAGAAGATTAAAAGGTGGTGTTTGATGGCCCCAGAGGGAGAGGACAAAGAGAAGGTTGGAAGGACAAATGAAGACATAAGCAGAAGAACATGGACACTGACATCCTCTGAATTCCACTGAAGATGTTGCCTAACCTGGCAGTGAAATGTTCAGAAACCAACCCACAAGCCCGTAGAAGGAGCCTCCATCTCATCCTACATCCGAGCTACAGATATTCGCCACTCTCGCAAATATGAAGAACGGTTGCAGGAATTGGGTATATCTAGTCTAATGAAAAGGGACGCGGTGGCTCAGTGGGTTAGGATGCTGAGCTTGTCGATCAGAAGGTCGGCAGTGTGGCGGGTCGAATCCCGAGTGCCGCGTAACAGAGTGAGCACCTGTTACTCGTCCCAGCTTCTGCCAACCTAGCAGTTCGAAAGCACGTAAAAATGCAAGTAGAAAAATAGGGACCACTACGGTGGGAAGGTAACAGCATTCCGTGCGACTTTGGCGTCTAGTCATGCCGGTCACATGACCACGGAGACGTCCTCGGACAAGCGCTGGCTCTTCGGCATTGAAACGGAGATGAGCACCGGCCCCTAGAGTTGGAAACGACTAGCACGCATGTGCGGGGGAACCTTTACCTTTACCTTTAGTCTAATGAAAAGGAAGGAGTAGGGATGACATGACAGCAGTCTCCCAATATCTTAAGGGGCTGCCACAAAGAAGAGGGGGGGGGGTCAAGCTATTGTCCAAAGCACCTGAAGGCAGGACAAGAAGCAACAGATGGAAACTAATCAAGCAAATTTCCTGATGGTGAGAAACAATCAGGAGAAGATCTTGTCTTCACAAGTTGTGGGTGCTTAGTAAGAGACTCCAAAGCTCTTCCTCCCAACATTTTTCCCCCCTCAAGACTAAGGTCTAGTCTAGTGAAGAGTAGGACTAGGGGAGACATGATAGCAATATTTCAATATTCAAGGGGCTGCCCCAAAGAAGAAGGGGTCCATCTATTTTTCAATGCACCAGAAGGCAGCA
This sequence comes from Vipera berus, assembly GCF_964194415.1. Classification (NCBI taxonomy): domain Eukaryota; kingdom Metazoa; phylum Chordata; class Lepidosauria; order Squamata; family Viperidae; genus Vipera; species Vipera berus. Next base: position 86,045,394 of record NC_138208.1, on the reverse strand, counting down.
CAAGAAACAACGGATGGAAATGAAATGAATCTTGAAAGTTTGTTAAGAGTTTTCCCCTCTTTCCTTCTTAATAGAATAACAGAGTTGGAAGGGTACTCGGAGGTCTTCTAGCCCAACTCCCTTCTCAAGCAAGAAACCCTAACACCATTTCAGACATATGGCTGTCTCAATCTCTTCTTTAAAAAGTCTATTACATATAAATGTAATAAAATAAAATAAAATAAATAGTTTTGGAGCACCAGGAGGCAAACCTTTCCATGGATTAATTGTTCTCACTGTCAGGAAATTTCTCCTTAATTCTAGGTTGGATTTTTCTTTGATAAGCTTCCATCCATTACTCCTTGCCCTATCCCAGGGGTGTCAAACTCAATTTCATTGAGGGCCGCATCAGCATTGCGGTTGCCCTCAGGGGGCTGGGTGGGTGTGGCCTACTGGGCAGGCGTGGCTAGAGTGCGTATGGCCTACTGGGTGGGCGTGGCTAGCTCTACATCGTTTGCATACCAAGGGTGCCTATGGGGGCCTGGGCAGGAGTGGGACAGATCTGAGGGTCTCTGGCAGGAGGAGGGTCTCTGGGCCAGGGCCAAGGCAGTGGGGGCCGTTCCCTCACTGTTTCCAGGATGGCTTCACGGGCCACATGAAACCACTTCGTGGGCCGGATCCGGCCCCCAGGCCTTGTGTTTGACATGTCTGCCATGTCCTGTAACATCCTGGTTGTGTTTGCACAAGATGGTCTACCACAGAGGTCCTCAACCTTTTGGGCACCATTGCTGTCTCAAATCCTATTTCAGCCCCACCCCCAACAGTGGGAAAAGAAACATGGATATAATAAAGCCTTAATAGTATTTTTCTAGGCAGGACTTTGAGACAAAAAAACTTACGCTCCCAATTTTTGATTACAGCAGGCTAATCCTAAACTGAATTCAGCTGATGGTGTTGACAGCTATATTCACACAGCGTACTTAAAGGTAGTTGCTTGTTGGAAGCTGTTATCAGTAGATATTCAGAAAAAAGTTCATAAAATTGGATGATAGGGTGATCCTGCTGTAAATCACATTAGTAAAATCAGTTGGCAGCTGATCAAAGTATAAATGTAGGATTTAGTGTTTGGGTAGATAGTGTATTATTTCTATATTATTGTAAATATGTCATAATGTACATTGATCTTATGGTGCTTTTACTTTAGTTGTAAACTCAGCTGATCATTCCCCTTGCAGTTGGACCGTGCCATAAAACAACATTTCTTATTTTGTTGTTCAATTGCTGAATCAACCCACTTTCGGGATTTGAGCAATAGATTAGCAAATCAACCTCAGTGAGTTTGCATAACATGCTAGGTTATTTAAAAACATTAGCAACAACCCAACGACTTGCAATCGAGCTTTGCACATTGTTAGAAATGCAGCTGCTAGATTTCATACAACTTGGTAGACCAGGGGTCCCCAACCCCTGGTTTGTGGACTGGTACCAGCCCGCGGCATGGTAGCAACCGGTCCGCATAAATAACCAAAACCCCATCCGTGGGATGCAGGCAGCACACAAAACCACACACCCTCCCGGTCTGTGGAAAAACCTCTCTCCACGGAACTGGTCCCTGGTGCCCAAAAGTTTGGAGACCTCTGTGGTAGACCATCTTGTGCAAACCAAGATGTTACAGGCCTCTTTTGTAGAACTCCTGCTGAACACTTGGAGATCAAGATCCTCTGCATTCTGGAAGGGAAGAAGATCCCTTGTAGTGTTTATGACATCTATCAGGAATGCAGATAGCCAAGAATTAATGTTTTTTTTTCCTGGGATCCTTGGTGCTCTCTGAGCAAAGTTGTTTTCTTGCACACTTTTCATGACCCAACTAGGTCACATCCTCAGTGCTAGAAAGGAGTGGGGTTTGGTCACTGTTTACTTACTAGTCCTGTCTGTGTCAGTGGGGGTGTTCTTAGTGGTTCCTTGATTAATAATAATAATAATAATAATAATAATAATAATAATAATAATAATAATAATAATAACAACAACAACAACAACAACAACAACAACAACAACAACAATAATAACAATAATAACAATAATAACAATAATAACAATAACAACAACAACAACAACAACAACAACAACAACAACAATAATAATAATAATAATAATAATAATAATAATAATAATAATAATAATAATAATAATAATAATAAAGTTGGAAGGGACCTTGGAGGTCATCTAGTCCAACACCCTGCTCAGGCAGGAAACCCTATCCCATTTCAAACAAATGGTTGTCTAGTTTCTTCTTAAAAACCTGTGTTGGAGCATTCACTGCTTCTGGAGGCAGGTTGTTCCACTGGTTAATTGTTCTCAATGTCAGGAAGTTTCTCCTTAGTTCCAGGTTGCTTCTCTCCTTGGTCAGTTTCCATCCGTTGCTTCTTGTCCTGCCTTCGGGCGGTTTGGAGAATAGCTTGACTCCCTCCTCTTTGTGGCAGCCCCTGAGATATTGGAAGACTGCTATCATCTCACCCCTTGTCCTTCTCTTCATTAAGCTATTGATTATTTTTTGATTGTTATCTGCATTGGTAATTCCTTGATTGGATATTGTTTACTGCTTGATTGTAAAGCCTAACCCTTCACTTGTATATAAACAGAGAGCAAATCCCGCTCCCTTCTAGCCCTGATGATATTATCTAGTTGGGTTGTTGGAAGAAAAGTCTTCGTTACAGTTCATCCAAGCTGGGAATAAACATGGCAACTGCTTTGGGGAGAAGGTTTATTGAAGAGGAGAACCAGACAGGAAGGTGGCTGGCGGAAAAGAGAGCGAACACATGTAGGGAGTGGGTTTTGATACCCTCTGGATCCTTTTGGTTGGAGTTGCTTCCTGTTCCTGTTTGAGGCTATTTCCTGTGTCTGAGTGTGACTTTTCTGGTATTCTGATGAGTTAATCCTATTGTGTCCTGTCTTAGACTTTGGGTGGGATATGTAGATTTCAGGTCTTTGTCTTCTTAATGTTCTGATGGTTTATATTTGCATGTCTATAGAACTGGCTTTCTGCTTGGGGGAAGGAGACCTGGGACTCTAGAAAGAGTACAGAGAAGAGCAACAAAGATGATTAGGGGACTGGAGGCTAAAACATATAGGGAATGGTTGCTGGAATTGGGAATGTCTAGTTTAACAAAGAGAAGGGTGAGGGGTGACATGATAGCAGTGTTCCAGTATCTCAGGGGCTGCCCCAAAGAAGAGGGAGCCAAGCTATTCTCCAAAGCACCTGAAGGCAAGACAAGAAGCAATGGATGGAAACTAGTCAAGGAGAGAAGCAGCCTGCCTCCAGAGGTGGTGAATGCTCCAACACTGGAAGTTTTCAAGAAGAGACTGGACAGCCATTTGCCTGAAATGGTATAGGGTTTCCTGCCTGAGCAGGGGGTTGGAATAGATGACCTCCAATGGCCCTTCAAACGTATGATGATGATGATGATGATGATGATGATGATGATGATGATGAAAACTGGGCATGCTTTCCTGGTTCTTCAAATATATTTCTTTTTAGGAAATATACTTTTCTGCCCTTTTAACATTTCCTTCTCTGGGGAGCTGACTTCCCACAATGTCATGAAATATCTGCAAGAAAACAACCCAGTCAGAAAGTACCAAGGGCCCCACAGTTCAATCCTGAGCTACAAATATTGTCTTCTTCTCTTTTTCACTATCCCTTTGCTTCCATCTGTCAATCAACTGCACTTTTGCAGCCATGTTCTTCAAATCTAGTCTGCGTCTGGAAATCTTAGTGCATTTCAGCCAGTGGTGGGATTCAAATATCTAAACATCCAGTTCTCTGTGCCTGGATGCCGCTTCCAGAAGTCCGTTCTAGGCCTGGGCAACAAAAAATTAGCTACCGGTTCTGCCAAAGTGGTGCGAACCGGGCTGAATCTCACCACTGATTTCAGCTAACAATATTGTGGGTAACTTGGCTTGAACCCTGGTGAGGCAATGGTTAAAGTCTAGTATTGCAGGCAAAGTGCAATATTGCAGGCTAACTCTTCCCATAGCCTGAAGTTCGACCCTGTGGAGGTTGACTCAGCCTTCCATCCTTCCAAGGTCAGTAAAATGAGGACTCAGATTGTTGGAGGCAATGTGCAAATACAGGTAATCTTTGACTTACGACCACAATTCTGCCCAACAACATTTCTGTTGTTAAGCGACACATTGGTTAAGTGAATTTTTTTTAAAAAAAATCCCATTGATATCCCGCCCTTCTCCGAAGACTCAGGGCAGCTTACAATCTAAGAAGCACAAATCAATGTGCTTAACAATAGCCTTCATTCTATGTATATGCCTGCTTATTAGGGCTTTCGCCCCCACCCCCAAGCGGCATTATTACAAAGTCAGCTTATTGCCCCCATGTTACTACAATTCTTACCTCAGTTGTTAAGCGAATCACTGCAGCTGTTAAGTGAGTAACCAGGTTGTTAAGTGAGCGCTATGGGGCAGCATCAAGCTCCCTTCGTCCTGTGCGCTCCCACAGGGAGGGTCTCCTCAGGGTACCGCCGGTAAAAGATTGCCGGCGGACAACACCCAGGGGGAGGGCCTTCTCTGTGGGTGTGCCGGCGCTTTGGAACCAGCTGCCTGCAGAGCTTAGGACTGACCCTGACCTTCGCTCATTCCGCCGGGACCTGAAGACCTGGCTCTTCGAGCTTTCTGGCCTAGACTGAGAGTATTAACTGGGGTTTTAATTGTATTTTTAATTGTAATTGTGTTATATTTCAAGGTTAGTGTAATTATTTTAATTGTTTTTAATTTTTGTAACTTGTTGCATTGTTTTAAAAAACCTTGTGAACCGCCCTGAGTCCTACGGGAGAAGGGCGGTATATAAATTTAATAAAAAAAATAAAAATAAATAAATGCTCTTGATATTGGCAGAAATGGAGGAAATAACCACTAAGAAAAGGAGTCCTAGGTGATCTCTGAGGTTGGTTGCTTTCTTGCAAGAAAACAGCCATGCTCAGAGAGCATTCAGGAGCCACGTTTCAAACCTGAGTTACAAATAATCTCCTTTATTGACAATCACATCTTTCTCGCACAAGCTTGTGAAGCTCAGCCCAAAGTCCAGACTCCTTTCCCTCGTGTCCTGTACACAGAGAACACCGTGGGCAGGTATTTGCCAGTGACCTCTTCATGGAGCAGCTCTTGTGATATCAGCCAACACAGCCAAAGTCAACCTCGCACAGTAGACGATGCACACTTTCCATTGCGAATCAAAGCGTCTTATCCCCTTGCTGCTAGCCAATTCAACCGCCTCAAATCCAAACGAAAAAATAATTCTCTTTGTGCAGGCATGATTGCCTCAGCAGGTTGAAACTTAACTGGAGTTGGAGATGTAAACAAGAGGCGTCCCAAAACTTGGAAATCTAACCGGTAAATGGGATTCAGGTGATAAGGCCTAAGGGAGTCCATTTTGCCTCTTTTTAGTCTTGTTTCAGGTATGTGTTTTGGCTTGAAGCTGCAAACTCCGTGTTGGCCCAAACGCCGCCAGAATAAAAGTGGGGCTGGGTTGGCAGAGTTGTTTGCAAGACACGGGAGCCAATTTGTAAAAAAACAACAACAAATCAGCACAGCTTGGAACCCACGCCGTCATGCTGATCTGGATGTAAACAGTGGTCTTGGGCCAACTATGCATGTTGATTACGCTGTCATCCATCTTACCCAAGGCCTCATCTCCAAAAGGCACAAAATGTCTCTTGCACACTTACCAGGGAAAGCCATTTTGCCTATGGCGGGAAGACTTTGCAACTTTGGAGATTGTGAACAAACTAAACAGGCTGGAACGGAGTTTCCCCACCATCAACCCCCCCCCCCCAATAACCTGCATTTAAAATTGTAGCAGCTCATGCAAAAGCTAAACTCAATGGAGTGTTGTTTTGTAATGAAGTTGAAATCCCCACCGTTGAATTCAACTTGAGGAAATGTTTACTTGTGGGTTCTTTACTCCGTAAGCCACAGCCTAATCAAGGAGCCACCAAGAAGACTCCCACATTAACAATGATAGGACAAGACACTTGTATGTAAACAGAGAGCCAGCTCCACTCCCTTCTAACACTGATGATATTACCTAGTTGGGTAATCCTCCTCCTCCTCCTCCTCCTCTCTCCTCCTCCTCTCTCCTCCTCCTCCTCCTCTTCCACTCTGCAAACTCTAATTTCTTCTAGCACTGATGAAGTTATCTAACTGGGTCATGAAATACCTGCAAGAAAACAACCCAAGCTTAGAGAACTCCAGAGACCCCACAGTTCACTCCTGAGCTACAAATATTCTCTTGTATCGGTATTACTAAATCTATGAGATACCCTTCACCATATATGTGAAAATATCTGCTATGAACTCCATGTAGGCGTCAGGAAGGGTACCCGGCCAGTAAATGCTCAGCTCCATCCAGTCACCCCAAATTAAGGGATTACGGAGCCATAAAAAGAAAAGAAAAAAAAACCTGAATTAAGTGACTTGTATGTTAGTCCCAAAGAATGTGAAGCTAATATATCCAGGACATCTGTCCCTTGAGCTGGCTAAGAAAGAAGTGGAAAGGCACAAAGATCTACAAGGTCATCTCACTCTGGCACATATATCCTGTTATTCTTTGTATGGAAATTTTCATAATAATGGACCCTCAGGAGATTCCCAGCCAGGGGTAAGATTCCCCTCTTAAAGCTACGTACATGTTCATACTTCAGGTTTCATTACCAAAATTAAAATGAACTCCAGGACATAAGCGTTGAAGATAGTGGATAAGAATCCTCAGTGAGCAGAGATCCATGGAGTTCAGGCTGCTGTTGCCATGGCAATCTGTCAATGATCCTTGGGGAGCCCATTGGCAGTGCTTGAGATGAGTAGTTTTGTTCTCAGTCAACTTCTATCATTTATTACTTCAACTGGCTCAGAAGATCATTGCAAGATCATTGCCTTACTTGAATTCTCGAGGGTCTAAAGCTAACAAGCGCGATCTAAACGGATATTTAAAAAAGTTGTTGAGTCCCTAAAAAGAGTGTGGCAAAGAGCAACAGAGATGATTAGGGGACTGGAGGCTAGAACATATGAAGAACGGCTGCAGGCATTTGGGTCTATGGAGATTCTCAGTCATCCAGGTCATGGTTGTCCCAAAGGTGCTTTTTTTCAGGAGGCAACTGGACTTCCTTGTTTTTCTCTGAAGACATTTCGCTTCTCATCCAAGAAGCTTCTTCAGCTCTGACTGGACGGTGGGGAGTTGAGCTGGTGGAATGCAAATGGAATGGTGCAGAAAAAGGGTCTCTGGAGTCTCGCTTCCCCTGGCCCTCTTTCCCAACCATCCAGGTGCCTTTCCCCACTATAAAAAGGTAAAGGTAAAGGTTCCCCCGCACACGCGTGCTAGTCGTTTCCAACTCTAGGGGGCGGTGCTCATCTCCGTTTCAAAGCCGAGGAGCCAGCGCTTCTCCGAGGACGTCTCCGTGGTCATGTGGCCGGCATGACTAGATGCCAAAGGCGCACGGAACGCTGTTACCTTCCCACCGGGGTGGTCCCTATTTTTCTACTTGCATTTTTACGTGCTTTCGAATTGCTAGGTTGGCAGAAGCTGGGATGAGTAACAGGCACTCACTCTGCTATACAGCACTTGGGATTTGACCCGCCAAACTGCCGATCTTCTGATCGACAAGCTCAGCGTCCTTGTTATAGCTGCCATTACATTCTGGTCCCTCGTTCAGGCACCTCCACTTGCCTGGGTCAGCTGGACTCTGCCATCTTGTCATTTGAGCCGGTGCCTTGTGCAGTATCCTCCCATCAGACAGGCCAATGTGGTGGTGGTGGTGGTGGTGGTCAAATGGCCCGTCAGCCCTTCTTCCTCTCTCTTGGTCTTCTCCTGCTGCTTGCTACTCTCTCCTTCCTTTGCCTCTGATCCATCGTTAATTCCCCTGCCTGCCTTTCTCTCAGTCCCTCTCTTTCCCCTTCCTTCTTTCTCTATCTTTCTTCTCAGGCTTCTTTCACTACCTTTCTCTCAGCCTATCCTCACTCAGTGGAGTTGAGGCCAAATCAACCCATAGGCCAGGGGTAGGCAACCTTGGCTCTTTTATGACTCGTGGACTTCAACTCCCAGAATTCCTGAGCCAGCCATGCTGAGGGGAAAGGGAGAGGTTTCCATGCTGAGCCATGCTGGCCCAGGAATTCTGGGAGTTGAAGTCCACGAGTCATAAAAGAGCCAAGGTTGCCTACCCCTGCCTTAGGCCCTGCTTCCCATCTCTCATTTCCCTCAGGCCTGTCTCTCCCCCACACCCCCACAGAGAGACTCCTGATCACCTCGCTCTCTCCCTTGCTCTCTCCCATTTCCCACCAAAACATCCTCCTTTTATTCCCTCTTCCCTCTTCCCTCATGCTACTTCTAGTTTAATGAAAAGAAGGACTAGGGGGTGACATGATAGCAGTCTTTCAATATTGGAGGCGCTGCCACAAAGAAGGGGTATGTCTCTCTGTGTCAAGCTATTCTCCAAAGCATCTGAAGGCAGGACAAGAAGCAACGGATGGAAACTCATCAAGGAGAGAAGCAATCTAGAACTTTCCTGACAAAACAATCAATCAGTGGAACGATTTGCATCTAGACGTGGTGGGTGCTCCAATACTGGAGGTTTTTAAGAAGAGATTGGACAACCATTTGTCTGAAGCAGTATAGGATTTCCTGCTACAGCAGGGCTAGAAGACCTCCAAGGTCCCTTCTAAAACTGTTATTCTTCCAAGTGACTAAAGAGACATTGCTTCAGATAAGATCAAATATATTCCCCATCTTTCCTGAGGACAGACATGGAATAATGAATAATGAAGTCAACTAGAGCTTCCCTTCAGCTGGACAGTCCTTAGTCATGGATGCCTTAACTGGGATTACTGCACTGGACAAAGTACTGGATTCCTTTGAACTTAAGGGTTTAGGAGAGGTACTAGGCTGAGCCAGAGGGAGGGGTAAAGAGTGTCATCAGCCTCAAGTCCCTTTGCACCCAGAAGAAAAAGGTAAGGGAGAAAGAAGGGGAAGGAGGGGAGGGAGGGAGGGAAAGAAGGAAGGAAGGAAAGAAGGAAGAAAGGAAGGCAAGAAGGAAGGAAGGAAGGAAGGAGAGAGAGAGAGAGGTAAGAGAGATAGAAGGAGGGGGGGAGCGGGAGAGGGAGGGAAAGAAGGAAGGAGAAAAGGAAGGAAAGAAGGAAGGAGAGAGAAAGAGAAGTAAGGGAAATAGAAGGGGGAGGCAGGGGGAGAGGGGGAGGGAGGGAAGGGGGGAGGGAGGGAAAGGAGGAGAGACATAAGGGAGATAGAAAGGGAAGGAAGAGGAGAGAGGAAGGGAAGGAAGGAAGAAAAAAGGTAAGGGAGAAAGAAAAGGGATGGGGAAGTAAGGAAGGAGGGAGGGTGGGAGGGAGGGAAGGAAGGAAGGAAGGAAGGAAGGAAGGAAGGAAGAAAGGAAGGAAGGAAAGAAGGAAGGAAGGGAAGGAAGGAAGGAAGGAAGGGAAGGAAGGAAGGGAAGGAAGGAAGGAAAGAAGGAAGGAAGGAAGAGGGAAGGAAGGAAGGAAGGAAGGAAAGAAGGAAGGAAGGAAGGAAGGAAGGAAGGAAGGAAGGAAGGAAGGAAGGAAGGCTTCTATTTAATTTTGGAAATGTGTTCAGTCTGATTGACAGTCACCCCTTCATTTCCATTTCTAAGGAATTAATTACAACTCAGTTTTCTCCCCTTGATTGCAGCCACCAGGGAATGGTTGCTATAGTAATAGAAGGAGAATGGAAAAGACGAGGAGGGCAAGGAAAAGAAACAAGCTTTTCATGATGGAAACATAAGGAATGGTCTGATGGACCATTGTTGCCTTTGAGGTTCTTCATACCCAAAGAACGATCAGAGTGCTTCTAAAGTTCTCTAGAACCGGAGAAGCCACCAGCTCAAAACATTCCTATTCCATCTGAATGTTAAACCTAGGGAAGCCGCAGAATTAAATCATGGCAAGCTACATGCAGGCATACCCTGTTGGGGGAGGCCATATTATCCAAAGGGCAGAAAAAGATTAACAAGTAGTAAACCAAAGAAATTGGAGGGAGGAGATAAGAGTGAAGAAGCAATGCAGCAACTAAATCCAGAGCAGAGGGGTCTCCAAAAACCTGGCCACCTTAAGGCTTGTGGGCTTCAACTCTCAGAATTCTTTCAGGGTTGTAGTCCACAGATCTTAAAATTGCCAAATTTGGAGAGCCCTGGTTTTGATAAACCCAATCACCCATTTTCTCTGCACAGAAACCTAGGCAGAATTTTGGTTTCACTGGGCTGTAGACCAAACCATTTGACTGTAGACAATCCAGTGGTGGGATTCAAATAAGTGAACAACCGCTTCTCTGTATGGATGCCAGTACCAGAAGTCCATTCTGGTCCCGGGCAACAAAAAATTAGCTACCGGTTCTGCTGAATTGGTGAGAACCGGCTGAATCCCACCACGGAGACAATCCCATTCTAGACCTCCTCCTATCAAGATGATAGGGTACTTTTCCAAAGCTTAATTCCAACCATTATTCCAGAAAGCCATCCCACAATGCATTTCTTTAGAACACCCTTTTAAAGCAGTTTTTAGGCCAGCCCAGAGTGGCTGCCTTTTGCAATTGACTAAAGGTGATTTTTGTCAATGCCGATGGTGTTGAATTGGTGGTCCAATTGTTTTTGGATTGCACCCAAGGTGCCTATTGCTCTTGGCAGTTAGTACCTTTGCTTTCTTTTACCACAGCCTTTCCATGTCTACTTGCAGGTCTTCGTATTTTGTGATTTTCTCCAGTTCTTTCTCTTCTGTTCTGCTGTCTCCAGGTATTGCCACGTTCATTATCCAGACTTTTTCTTTTGTTTTTCTTAGCAACGATTGTCAAGTCTGGGATGCTGTGTGGCAGATGCTTATCTGTTAGAATTCTAAAATCTCAGAACACTTCAGCTTCTTCAATTTTTTTTATTACTTTGTCTATTTTGCGGTCCCACAAGTTCTTGCTTGCAGGCAAATAGTAATTTTTGCAGATATTCCAGTGCACCATTGTTGCTGCTTTGTGACGGGTTGCTTGTAATCATTCTCTGCGATCTTCTTTGCAGCAGCTAACTAGTAGGCGGTCTACTACTGTCTCTTCAGCTTCTTTGCAGAGATGACATTTACTGTCTGTCGCTGTTTTTTTCAATTCTGACTTTGTATGAATTTGTTCTTAAGGCTTGGTCTTGTGCAGCCAAAATTAGCCCAAGGAATTATTATTATGGTTGGTCAGCCAGTCAGCCAGATGGTTAGACCGGATTTGGCATTTTAGCTAAATTGAGTCCTTCCCAAAGACCCTGGATAGGCAGAGGTTGTTTCATAATAATCCAAAGGTGCTTTTTCCAAAGGCACCTGGACTTTGTTTTTTAGAAGAGAAGAGAAGAGAAGAGAAGAGAAGAGAAGAGAAGAGAAGAGAAGAGAAGAGAAGAGAAGAGAAGAGAAGAGAAGAGAAGAGAAGAGAAGAGAAGAGAAGAGAAGTGGAAGGGACCTTGGAGGTCTTCTAGTGCAGCTCCCTGCTCAAGCAGGAGAACCTACACCATCTCAGACAGAGGAATGTCTAGCCTCTTCTTAAAAACCTCCAGTGATGGAGCACCCACAATTTCTGGAGGCAAGCTGTTCCAGTGGTTAATTGTCCTCACTGTCAGTAAGTTTCTCCTTAGTTCCAGGTTGCTTCTCTCTTTGATCAGTTTCCAACCACTGTTTCTCGTCCTTCCCTCTGGTGCTCTGGTGAACAACTTGGCCCCCTCTGCCTTGTGGCAGCCCCTCAGATACTGGAATACCCTATCATGTCTCCCCTATTTCTTCTTTTCTTTAGACTATCCAAACCCAAGTCCCGTAACCGTTCTTTGTTCTTCGTTCCTTGAAGATGTTTCATTTCTCATCCAAGATGCTTCTTTGATTCTGACTGAAGGGTGGAGAATGGAAGGATTTATATTCCTTGCAGTTATCTGTTCATTAGTACTCTTTCTGAGAGTCATTGAGGCCACTTGGAGGTTTATCTGTGCCCTCAGGGTTACCTGAATTGTGCAAATGGACGTGGACTCTGAAGGCACAGATAAACCTCCAGGTGGCTTCAATGTCTCTCAGAAAGATTACTAATGATCAGATGACTGCAAGGAATATAAATCCTTCCATCTTCCACCATTCAGACAGAACTGAATGTTGTGATTCAGGGTCAGCCTGTGGGTTCGGCAGTTGGGTCGTACGACTCAGAGGAGGAGGAGGGGGTGTGTTGAAGAGCTTGCTGAGGGGATTGGACAGCTTGATGAGAGCCCCCAGCCAGGCCCCTCTCATCTGGTCACGATGCAGACCCAGCTGTGTGAGCCTGACAGCGTGGATGAAGATGACCCACAGCTGGCCCTGTTCAAGGACGCCCGACGCAGGAGGCAGTCAGTCAGGAGTAAACAGAGGAAGGCAATGGGGCACCTCGGAAGGAGGCAGAGAGAGGCCACGCCCTGAACTGTATTTAAGGGGAATGTGTGGGAGGGCTGGTTTGCTGAAGGCAACTGCTTGGATAGTTCCTGTTTCTTAGCTCGTGTTTTATGGTTGGTGTCTTGTCTTACTCTGTTTTATGTGAATAAATTTGGCAGGCTTTATTCCAGCCTCTTGCCGTTTGTAAAGGGGTTGTGCCTGTTTTTGCTGCAGGGCCGGTAGCAGGCTGGTACAGAACACTGAAGAAGCTTCTTGGATGAGAAGCAAAACATCTTCAAGGAAAAACAAAGTGCAGTTGCCTTTTGAAAAAGCACCTTTGGGACAACCATGACCTGGATGACTGAGAATCTCCATAGATGTTGTTTCATAATGTTAAAATTATTATTATTTTAGAATTGTTCACATCCATCAGAAAAACCCCTAAGATGCCCCACTTACGGAGCTCAAAAAAGAATTCTAAAACTGCTGGCTGAGGCATAATTTTTGAAAGAACGAGCAAACTTTTTTTTTTTTTGATGACCACTTATAAATGGGATGCACCTCAAAAGGCTGAATTTTCTTATGTTCTGGATAATTAAAACTATTAAACTATTAAGAAAGCAGAAATTTTATCTGGCATATCATGGCAAGGGAGATCTAGATAGGCTGAGCAATTAAAGATCAACTTTGATTCTGCTAATCCTTTTTAATTGCTTTTTTAATGGTTGCGATTTTTTAAATTATGAAGTACTCGGTGGAAAAAAATAGAAGAAATGGTGGCAGTAGCGGGGGGGGGGGGGGAATCCCCACACCCTAAAATGCTGATGTAAGGCAATTAGCTAATCAAGATAAGTTCGTTTTGTTTGAATAAGTTTTGGTGGGCAAAGTGTAGACTCCTTATTCTGGCTAATATACAGCTCTGTGTTATCTCATCTCATCTCATCTTCTTGGAACAATGAATAACAATTTAAATGAGGATCACAAAATGTCATACACACCTGGCAGCCAGAGCCCCTTAGTCTGGAAAATAAAATAGCTGCAGTAACTACATTTTTAACAAAGATCTCCTAAATCAGGGCTGTAGGAATACATACATCTTTTGTTTTGTTTCCACGTTAAGGCAGAAGGAAATTGGGGGTCTGTTTGCTTCTGTTTTATTTATTATTTCGTTAATTTTGAAAAGACATATACAGCCACCCACCTTGTAGTGGATGACTGAATATGGGGTGGCCCACAAAACCATGTTTTCTTAAATTCTGCTTTGTGCAACTGAATTGGGGCCAGAAAATGTAAAAAGGGATGGAGTTGCAGAGATATTTTGGTGCCTTATAGCACAACATAATCTAAACAGCAGTACAGAATGCTCAAATGCAATTGAAAAGCTGAATGAGAAGGATGCAGTAATGAAATACCAAAAAAAAAAAAATAGCCGAAGCACTGATTTTGTAGTACAAGTAGTCCTCGGCTTACGATCACAGTTGGGACCAGGATTTCCGTTGTTAAGCAAGGCAGTTGATCAGTGAGCTGCAGCCAATTTTATGACTTTTTAGCCATGGTCGTTAAACGAATCCCTTCCCTTGTTAAGTGAATCACACAGTCATTAAGTGAATCCAATTTCACCCACTGACTTTGCTTGTTGGAAGATAGCTAGGGAAGTCACAAATGGTGACCACAGGATCCCAGGATGGTGCAACCACTGGAAACACATGGCGGATGTGCCAAATTCCCTGGATTTTGATCACACGGATGTGTTTGTGGGAATGCTACAAAGGTTGTAAGTGCGAGGACCCATTGTAAGTCGCTGTTTTCAGTGCCGTTGTAACTGCTAAATGAATGGTTGTAATTTGAGGATCCCAGAACAGTGCAGCCACTGTAAACATGTGGCGGGGGTGCCAAATGCCTGATTTTTGATCACATTGACTGTGGGGGTGCTACAATGGTTGTAAGCACGAGGACCCATTGTAAGTCACTGTTCTCAGTGCCGTTGTAACTTCAAATGGTCGCTAAATGAATGGTTGTAATTTGAGGACTGCTTTTAATGGAAATAAGAGCCAGCGTAGTGAACAAAGTGTTAGACAAAGACAACTCGTGTTCATGTCTAAGCCCAACCATGGACATATTGGCCATCAGCAGGCACATAGAGATAAACAAGATCTACAGTCCATTCAAAGAGTGTCAGGGAATTGCGCAGCAGGTGTCGAAATGAACCCAGAGATACTGATACCACCTTGTAGTTTTATATAAATAAATATATTTTACATCAATATATACAGCAAAATGGATAGTCAGGCAAACTGGAGCATTGTGAGGTTAATCACAGAGGACACAGAAGAAAAAGGCGGGAAAAAAGGGAAATGCCCCTTCCACACCCAAGCAACCAATCGCAGCGCAGATTGCCTCATGCAGGAGCCTGCACTCTGGTGCCAATCAACCACAGCTGAATTTTCTGGCTCACTGCCCTAGCTACTAAATTTAAATGTCTTAACAAAAAGATAATCAAAAAGCCCAACAGGAGACACCGCCCCCAAATCAATACCTCCTCACCAACACCCAGATGAGCAGAGATTAACCCCAAGATTAATACTAGGTGAACAATCAAGAAGTAAACAGAATGGAACAGAATAGAATAGAATAGAATAGAATAGAATAGAATAGAATAGAATAGAATAGAATAGAATAGAATAGAATAGAATAGAATAGAATAGAATAGAATAGAATAGAATAGAATAGAATAGAATGGAATGGAATGGAATGGAATGGAATGGAATGGAATGGAATGGAATGGAATGGAATGGAATGGAATGGAACGGAATGGAACGGAATGGAACAGAACAGAACAGAATAGAATAGAAAAGGAATAGAAAAGGAATAGAATAGAATAGGAATAAGAATAATAGAATAGAATAGGACAGGATAGGACATTACAGGACAGGACAGGACAGGACAAGAATAGAATAGAATAGAATAGAATAGAATAGAATAGAATAGAATAGAATAGAATAGAATAGAATAGAATAGAATAGAATAGGATAGGATAGGATAGGATAGGATAGGATAGGATAGGATAGGATAGGATAGGATAGGATAGGATAGGATAGGATAGGATAGGATAGGATAGGATCTCCACTCCCTGCTAGCATTGATGATGTTACCTGGTTGGGTAGTGAAACATCTCCCAGACAACCACCAAGCTCAGGGACCACCAAGGCCCTCACACTTCAACCCTGAGCTACAAACATTCTCTTCTATCGGTATTAGCAACTGGGTTACTTTGGATTAATCAATATCTTAGGTTACAGGATTCTTGTAGGAAAAAAAAGAACTGGGATTGCTATTAATCATTGCCTTCAGCTTCTGAAGGAAAGGCATAATTTTAATTGAACGAATAAATAAATTCAATGTCTCTTTCCCACTGCCTTGATGGATCCTTCTTAAATATCTTCTTTGTAAGCTGGATATTTCCTTTTCAATAAACCAATTTCTCTCTCAATGAGTGATAGTATCACATTAACCACACAGTGACACTCAAGTTATATAATCAGTATGTCTACATGGATTAACTCTTGGGCTGCTATCTGATAATAGGATGTATCACCTTTGAATGCATGAAATTAGCATGTTATCTTGGTTCGCGGTTTGATATGCAGAGCTTATGCTCTGAAAAGTTTTGCAAATTAAACCAGAAACCAAGCTCACATCCTCACTTCATGAATCCAGAAATAATGGAAGTTACTCCTTATGCTTTTGTTTTTATTTTATTGGTATTATGTTTTTTTTATTTGAGCAATTCTAAAACACTGAAAGACCTCATTCAGTCTGACAACCTACAACATGATGTGCTATCCAATATTGAGCATGAAGGTTTGTCCTCTGAGCTTGTGCGTTGGTTTCCGAACGTTTTGTTCCCAAGCTAGGTAAGATTTTCAGTGGATTTTCGGGGATGTCAATGTCAGTGTTCTTCTGTTGATAAGGGCTTCAGGTGTGGGTGTCTTGAGTGGGGGTCTTGTGATGGGTCAACCTCATCCTACACCCAAGATACTGATATTCGCCACTATTGCATATCCAATATTATATAATAGTAAAGGTAAAGGTTCCCCTGCACACGTGTGCTAGTCGTTTCCGACTCTAGGGGCCGATGCTCATCTCCGTTTCAAAGTCGAAGAGCCAGCGCTTGTCCGAGGACGTCTCCGTGGTCATGTGGCCGGCATGACTAGACGCCAAAGGCGCACAGAACGCTGTTACCTTCCCACCGTAGTGGTCCCTGTTTTTCTACTTGCATTTTTACGTGCTTTCGAACTGCTAGGTTGACAGAAGCTGGGACGAGTAACAGGCGCTCACTCTGCTACGCGGCACTCGGGATTCGACCCACCAGACTGCCGACCTTCTGATCGACAAGCTCAGCGTCCTAACCCACTGAGCCACCGCGTCCCTTCTGAATATTATATAATATGCAATCTAAACAATAGCATGAGGAGCGGTTGCAGGAATTGGGCATGTCTAATTTAATGAACAGAAGGATGAGGGGTGACATGATAGCAGTGTTCCAATATCTAAGGGGTTGCCACAAAGAAGAGGGGGGTCAACTTATTCTCCAAAGCACCTGAAGGCCAGACAAGGAACAAGGGGTGGAAACTGATGAAGGAGAGAAGCAACCTGAAATTAAGGAGGAATTTCCTGACAGTGAGAAGGATTAATCAATGGAACTGCCTCCAGAAGTTGTGGGTGCTCCAACACTGGAGGCTTTTAAGAAGAGACTGGACAAGCATTTGTCTCACATGAGCAGGAGGTTGGATTGGAAGACCTCCAAGGTCCCTTCCGACTCTGTTATTCTGTTATTTATTTTTATTTTAATTTATCCGTTTGCCATGTTGGCTTCATCCTGGTTCTAAAACAAAAAATGCCTTCAGGCGTTTTGCCATAATTTCATGCAATTAGAAAGAGCTTTCATCATGTGAATAAATGAAATACATAATCTCACTGGGGAAAAATTAAATCCCAGGAGAAAACAAAAAACAAGCAAAAAGGAATAAATGAGGATTTGGTTTGGCTCATGTGTTAAATATGAATTTCCTAACACATTTCTGTCATTTTATAAGATCTGGGGATATTTAAGGAAACAGAATAGAATATGGGAGGGTTGGCAATGAGAGATGCATCTCATGAGAAGGGGTATAGTTGTATAAAGTGTGAGTTTATAAATACAATGTATTTAAGTGTGTTTATAACACCTCTCTTTCTCTCTCTTTCTTCTCTTTTTTTCCTCCTGTCTGCCATTTTTTTTCAGAGGCTGGTCATTCTTTCCATGCCGGGAAAAAGAATGGACTTCTTAACTCTAGCCACTGTTGTTTGATGGAGAATTTGCTTTGCTTGGGTATTCAAAAGAAAAAAACAACAACCCACAAACTTCTTCCAAAGTAAGAAGAAAAGAACTTTAAAAAATAATTATTGAATGAAGGTCCTCATGGAGTTCAAAGCTGTCTCTACTCCTAACCCTAGACTCCTCACTTAGGAGACAGCTCATGTTTCAGGGTTGACACCATAATTTAGTAATAAAGAGATTGTCCATTCTGGTATGAAATTATGAGAATGCTGTGTAGGGCAGGGCAAAAACAGATGGAGGTATATATTTCACAAGAGCAGTTTTCACCCAGAGTGAAAAGTGCATCATCTAGAGAAATCCATTGGTTACTCAGAATTTTACCAGGTTCAATTTTCACCGGTGCTAATATGTCCGGTGCTAATTCTCTCTCCAATTTTGTTAGTGTTGTTTAAATTGTTGTGGAATGCTGGTATAATTTTGTTTCCTTTAGAATGGAGGGAAGGAAGGAAGGGAGGAAGGAAGGAAGGAAGGAAGGAAGGAAGGAAGGAAAAGAGGGAGGGAAGGAAGCAAGCAAGGAAGGAAGGAAGGAAAAGAGAGGGAGGAAGGAAGGAAAGAAGGAAGGAAGGAAGGAAAAGAGAGGGAGGGAGGGAGGAAGGAAGGAAGGAAAGAAGGAAGGAGGGAGGGAGGGAAGGTGTAAGGTAATGCATATCATCCATTGTTCCAAATTTTGAGGCACAATTTTATCAAAAATTCTATTTTGAGATTTAATTCGGAATCAAATCTTAGGCACACCTGACACTTCTTGACACATAACGTATAGTATTTGATCACACACAGTTCTTCTTTTCCACCCATTAATCAATGGCCCAAAACTCTAGAAAGAACATAAACAGAACTAGGAAAACATTGTCAGTAGTACAGCAACTGAAGTCTGGCGTCAGGATTACAACATGCAGAAAATATAATGGGGTGAAAGCCAAGGTGGTACATATTTGTTTTAGCCTGCTTGTGGGGATAGGAGACCTGTTAGGACACAAACTTTTTATACAATTTTGTACACATGTGTCCCATCTCAGTGCAGCTGTGCCAACGTTTTGCAGTTGCTGATGAAAATTGCAATGGCACGCTAACTAGCTGTGTAATCTCCCATAAACAAAAACATCAGGACATTTCACAATGCACCTTTAAGTCATTCATCACACTACATGTATAGACAACCCTACAACAATCAACGGGGGAAATCCACCACTGAACATCTGGAATTGCTACTGATTGGTTAGATATGATGCATCTTCTAATTTCATTTCATTTCTTTTTTTTTTGTAAAATTACACGAGGACTTTCCATCTACAGCAAAAGGAAACTATCCTGCTGAGCATGGTCTTCTAATTAAATTTTTGTAATTATTAATTATAATTTGAAAGGGAGAAGGAAGTTGGTCTGTGTTCATTTGGGAAATTAAAACAGCCTGAAACAACATAAAGGCAAATTTATGGTAACTGTTCTCCAGAAAATAGGGCTCACAAAGAGGAGAGTGAAGGAACAGGAGCTGTAATAGAAATAATAATAATAATAATAATAATAATAATAATAATAATAATAATAATAATAATAATAATAATAATAATAATAATAATAATAATAATAATAATAAGAAGAAGAAGAAGAAGAAGAAGAAGAAGAAGAAGTTGGAAGGGATCTTGGAGGTCATCTAGTCCAACCCCCTGCTCAGGCAGGAAACCTTATACCAATTGGTGGAGAGTGATACAGTAAATAGTGAGTACTAGCCTTTGAGGACTTGTGGGTGCTTTCTCTAGAGGCCCAGGTGTGCTTGTGTTGACTCTCTGGGCTTTTGAAGCCCACTAACCTTGGTTTATGTAAAACAACCTTTGACAATTAGAGATCAAATCAAACTCACTCAAGGTACAGAAGGCCATTAATAGATTGTTTTATTTTGCTTTAGTTTTTTTAAAAAAAGATTTGTCTGGCTGCCCTTCTTAAAACACAACTCGGGGCAGCTCAAAACAATAAAAATCCAGTAATTGTAAAATCACAAAGCCATAACACGGAAGAAAACTCAGTGTTCCACATCAAAATTTCTCATGTCCTTATTCTACCTTAGCAATTGGGCAAAAAGCTAAATGTTGATGGATTTCCAAAAGGCTATAGTAGGAGATGATCAGGCTGAACTCGAGGGAAGGGTCAAATGAGTCATCAGTCTCAAGTCCCTTCACACCCACAAGTGTCCAGCGTCACCTTGAATTCCATAGACTCTTTTGTTGTTGTTAGTTGCGAAGTCGTATCCGACCCATCGCGACCCCAAGGACAACGTTCCTCCAGGCCTTCCTGTCCTCTACCATCTTCTGGAGTCCATTTAAGCTCACGCCTACTGCTTCAGTGACTCCATCCAGCCACCTCATTGTCTGTCGTCCCCTTCTTCTCTTGCCCTCAACCTTTCCTAGCATTAGGCTCTTCTCCAGTGAGTCCTTCCTTCTCATTAGGTGGCCAAAGGATTTGAGTTTCAATTTCAGGATCTGGGATTCTAAAGAGCAGTCAGAGTTGATCTCCTCTAGGACTGACCAATTTGATCGCCTTGCAGTCCAAGGGACTCACAGGAGTCTTCTCCAGCACCATAGTTCAAAGGCCTCAATTCTTTGGCACTCAGCCTTTCTTATGGTCCAACTTTCACAGCCATACATTGCAACTGGGAAGACCATAGCCTTGACTATACGCACTTTTGTTGACAGGGTGATGTCTCTGCTTTTTAGTGTGCTGTCTAGATTTGCCATGGCTTTCCTCCCGAAGAGCAAGCGTCTTTTAATTTCTTGGCTGCAGTCCCCATCTGCGGTGATCTTGGACATTGACTCTTACCTACCACCAATTTGCTTTGACCGTTAGTAGTTCAGATTCTGGTTAGAGAGCTTAAGCTTGCAATAAACCTTTATATTCATTTGAACTGCCTGGACTTCCTGATTTTCCCACGCTTGACATCTAAAAGGGTGAAAGATGATCACATTTCAGATGCATTTCACGAAGACCTAACTTCACTGAGAAATCCATCTTGTTGGAAAAGGTGGAAGGAAAGAGCCAAAATTTTGATGGATTTCTGAAAGACGGTAAGGATGGAAGATGATCATGTTCCGGATGCATTTCCTGAAGTCCTGTCTCCATTGAGAAATCCATCGTGTTGGAAAAGGAGGAAGGAAAGAGAAGAAGTGGACGCCCAATTGCAAGGTGGATTTGCTCAGCTACAATAGTGAGGTATAATCCATTGGAAGACCAGCTTGGGGCAGATCCTCCTGGAAAAACTCATCTGTGTGGTTGCTAAGAGTCAGTCCTGGCTTGATCACACATTATCAATTAAGCAGTAACTCAAAAAATATCTCCATAAATTACAAAGCCACTAATAAGAATTCTATTGGCATTTTCTTCCCCTTCGAAACAGAATAACAGAATAATAACAGAATAACAGAGTCGGAAGGGACCTTGGTGGTCATCTAGCCCAACCCCCTGCTCAGTCAGGAAACCCTATACCATTTCAGACAAATGGTGGTCCAATCTCTTCTTAAAAACCTCCAGTGTTGGAGCACCCACAATTTCTGGAGGCAGGTTGTTCCACTGATTAATTGTTCTCACTCTCAGGAAATTTCTCCTTAGTTCTAGGTTGCTTCTCTCCTTAATTAGTTTCCATCCATTGCTTCTTGTCCTGCTTTCAGGCGCTGTTATTATTAATAACAATATAACAGAGATGGAAGGGAGCTTAGAGGTTTTCTAGTCCAACCCCCTGATCAAGCAGGAGACCCTATACCATTCATGACAAGTGGTTATCCAGTCTCCTCTTGAAAACCTGTAGTGAGCACCTACAACTTTGGAAAGCAAGCTGTTCCATTGATTGATTGTTGCCAGTGCCAGGAAACAAAATTTAAACTTTCCATCAGGGTGGTACTTTGGAATAATCAGCTTTAACTGATATAATTTAAACAAGAACAGCAATGTGAGCCTTGGTGGAGCAGTGGGCTAATGCCTCCTTAAGTAACACCAGCTGCCTGCAATTAGTGCAGGTTCAAGTCCCACCAGGCTCAAGGTTGACTCAGCCTTCCATCCTTCCGAGGTAGGTAAAATGAGGAGCCAGACTGTTGGGGGCAATAAGCTGACTTTGTAATAATGCCGCTTGGGGTGTGTGTGAAAGCCCTAATAAGCAGGCATATACATAGAATGAAGGCTACTGCTAAGCTTGTAAGCCGCCCTGAGTCTTCGGAGAAGGGCGGGATATAAATGGAATTAAAATAAAAAATAAAATAAATGTATAGTCAGCCCATTCATTCAGCATGTTTCCTTCCAACCTGAATGAGAAATTATTTGGGAGAAATTCCTAAGGACTGCATAATGCCAATAATACGTATTTTATTTTTATCTTTTGGCATCTGAGAAGTTGAGCCCTTCCCATTTTAGAAACAAAAAACCAAAAACAAAAAAAATCTACGGTTAGAAATCATGGATCGTAACTAGCAGCTGCTAACAGAATTATTCCCTGTTATGTATGTCTTTTTTTAAAAAAAAAATGAAGCTTCTTTCACCATCAAGTTACGATAAGGAGGCTTTGGATGTCTTGTTCAGTTTTGTCAAGGTAAATATTTGTCATGTCAATTCTGTTGAATTAGGCAATGTAACAATAGTTTGTGTGCTCTCAGACCTTCAAGGAACAACCCAGCATTTGGATTATAATTGTTTCACCTGCAGAAGACAGGAAATTACCCCCCCCCCAAAAAAAACCCACCCCAAAACACATTATGCAATTTTTCAGAGCACGTGTGATTTTGCTGTTCAGTTTACATTTCCTGTAGCCTGCAGCATTTTTGTAGCATACCATAATATTAACATTTTCCCTGATTATAATGATAGAGCAAAATAGATTTGGGGATAAAAAGAGTTAAAGAGAGAAAGAAAAGTGTAAATTGTCAATTACTCAATAGAAAGAAGAGTTGGAAGTCAAAGTTCCGTGTTTTCTTTCTTTTCTTTTCTTTCACTTTTCTTATATTTTTCTTTTTTTTTCTTATTTTTTTTATTCATTTTGTATGTAATTTTTAATGTATGTTTGTTTCTATATATATTTCTTTTTGCACTTCTGCTTGCTATTTTATATTCTGACTTCTTTTCTATTCCTTTTTTTGACTATAGGCCTATTGTTATTTTTTGTCTTTTACTTAAAAGAAGCTTGAAGTTTTCATTTTTTATACCTTTAATGTATTGTCACACACACACACACACACACACACACACACACAGAGACTCTTTCCACATCTGCTAAATGTGAATCTCACACAAAGTATAATCAGTGGGCACCATTTCTTATATGTTTTAGCAGTGCTTTTTTTGTAAAAGAAAAAGGTGCCGGAACTCACACATTTCATACAACCCGCCTTGCCTACCCTACAAGGTTCCATCCAAAAAAGGTGCCGGAACTCTGTTCTGAGCGTTCTATGAGAAAAAAAGCCCTGTGTTTTAGCCTCCAGTCCCCTGATCGTCTTCGTTGCTCTTCTCTGTACTTTTTCTAGTCTCAACGTCTTTATTATATTTTTGGTGACCAAAACTGCTGAAAGATGTAACTTGTACTTGTATTATTTCTTTTTAGAAAACGGTCAGCCTTTTGAGGTAGGTTAGACCCCAGAAACACAGCTCAGAATCCTTACAAGGCTGGGCTTCATAATGCAAAGCATTCTGTGTGCAGCTAGTCCTCAACATATGACCTTGAGTTGAGTAACCAAAGTTAGAAGCATACTAAAAAAAAGAGGTGACATATGGCTGTTTTTCAAACTTGCAACAGTTGCATCATCCCCGTGGTCACCTGATCAAAATTCGCAAGCTTGGCAACTGGCATGTCCTCTGATCAACTTTTGCAGACTCCTGATAAGCAAAGTCCATGGGGAAGGCAGAATCACTTAGCAACCAGGTTACTAACTTAACCCCTGCCGCGATTCGCTCAACAACGGTGGCAAGAAAGGTCATAAAAGGTGGCAAAACTCACTTAACAGCTGTCTTGCTTAGCAACGGAAATTGTGGTCGTAAGATCGAGAACTACCTGTACGGTGTAAAGGGAGGTGACTTTTAAAAGTTATGAAGGAAACTATTTTCTTTTTTTAAAAGCACTTTCATTTTCCAGGCAGCTAGCTCAATTTGTAAGGCGGATGACACCAAGTGCTTTTTCATGCTTTGGGTGTCATATCATTTGTTTGCCCAGATTTAAATGTCCCCAAATGTAACAGAGTTCCCAATCATGGCAACCATATTTTACCCACCCAGTGAGTTATTTCCCTCGCAGGCGCCATTCATCAGATTTCATTTATTTTTTTTATAGCATTAAAGGCATTAGCATTACCCTTTAAAACTCTTTTCTCTTCCACTCCAGCCCGCAGGAGACATTTTCCCCTTTTGTATTAGGATAACTGCGCCTTCTTTCCTCCTTCTCTCAAGATTAATGTTTCCTGATAAGGGAGAAATTATTAACCCACAGCCAATTGTAATGTGAAATAAATGCACTTGTCAAGGAAACTTTGGAACACAGGCAATGTGAGGTAGGAAATCAAGGCCACCGGTGGCCCTGTGAAATACTACTTAATGAATGTGGAGATTCTCACTCATCCACGGTTGTCCCAAAGGCGCTTTTTTCAAACAGCAACTGGACTTCCTTTGTTTTTGCTTGAAGACGTTTCGCTACGCATCCCAGAAGCTTCTTCAGTTCTGACTGAGAACTGAGGAAGCTTCTGGGGTGAGAAGCGAAACGTCTTCAAGCAAAAACAAACAAAGCCCAGCTGCCTTTTGAAAAAAAAAAAGCAACTTTGGGTCCCCGTTTAGTGTTGTGATTCAGGGTCAGCCTGTGGGTTCGGCAGTTGGGTCGGATGACTCAAATGAGGGGGAGGAGGGGGGTGTTGAAGAACTTGCTGATGATGGCTTTGAGGCTCCGCAGAGCCCCCAGCCAGGCCCCTCCCACCTGGTGGAGACCCAGCTGTGTGAGCCTGACAGCGTGGATGAAGATGACCCACAGCAGGCCCTGTTCAAGGACGCCCGACACAGGAGGCAGTCAATTAGGAGTAAGCAGAGGAAGGCAATGGGGCTCCTCAGAAGGAGGCAGAGAGAAGCCACGCCCTGAACTCTATATAAGGGGAATGTGTGGGAGGGCTGGTTTGCTGAAGGCAACCGCTCAGATAGTGTTTCAAAGCTCCGGTATCTTGGTTCGTGTCTTGTTTGTTTTTGTAATAAATTTGGCAGACGTATTCCAGCCTCTTGCCGTCTGTAAAGGGGTTGCCTTTTCTGCAAGGCCGGTAGCAGGCTGGTACAGAACATTTAGTGCTTCTTTCAGATAGGAAGACTTTCTTCCCAGCCTTTCTAGTAACCAGACATGTTGAACGAGGAGAAAAGTCGCTGGTCCCCATTGAGGCTCTACTTCAGACAATACACAGGAGTCCTTGACTTAGGACCGCAAAGGAGCTCCAGATTTCTATTCCTAGGCAAGAGGATTGTAAAGTCAGCTTTGCCCCCTTTTACGACCTTGTTGTTAAGTGAATCGCTGCAGTTGTTCGGTTAGTAACACGGTTGTTAAGTGAATCTGGCTTCCCCCATTGACTTTGCTTGTCAGCAGGTCGTAAAAAAAAACATGGCCTGGGGACACTGCGACCGTCATAAATGCGAGTCAGTCGCCAAGCATCTGAATTTCTATCATCATGGGGATGCTGCAACGGCCGTAAGTGTGAAAAACAGTCATATGTCACTTTTTCCGGTGCCGTTGTAATTTTGAATGGTCAGTAAATGAACTGCTGCAAGTCGAGGACAAGCTGTAGTGGCTCATACCTCCATCACTATCTGATTAGCTTACATGCTGTCCATGGGACTAACTTTAGCAAGGTTCAGCTGGTGTACAGTAGTGGCCCAAATTGTGGAATCCTTTTGGGGAACGTGCATTTTTGAGGTTTGGTGGCTAATATTATTCATTTAGTTATTTATTAATTTAATTTATATACCGCCCTTCTCCCAGGGGACTCAGGGCGGTGAACAGGGCAATACATAAAAACTGGATACAAAAATTTAAATTATTAAAACATGATTAAACAATGCCCATAAAATTAATACAAATTTAAAATTAAAGTTCATTTATAAAAATCCCACCCCGTCCCATCAGGCCAGGCCAGCTTGTTTAAAGAGATGGGTTTTAAGATCGCGCCGGAAGGAGCGGAGATCGGGCGCCATCCGGAGCTCGACCGGAAGATGGTTCCATAAATCCGGTGCACCCACAGAGAAGGCCCTCCCCCTGGGGGCCACCAGTCGGCATTCTCTGATCGGAGGCACCCTGAGGAGGCCCTCTCTGCGGGAGCGTACTGGGCGGAGGGAAGTTGACGCCGGCTGCAGATGCTCCCCAAGGTATTCCGGACCCATGCCATGTAGGGCTTTGTAGGTCATTACCAACACCTTGAACCTCACCCGGAAGACACCCCCCCCTTTTTTGGGGGGGGGTAGTGCCATAAAATTATATATCAATGGAAAGACAATTTAATCAAGAATGCAATGCAACATAGTTTGCTCAATTATCTGTACTGCGTTCTGTGAAAAGGTATAGCCAAATAACCAGAAAAAGGAAGCGCAACTTGCTTAGGTTGATATATATAGGTAGCTTTCCTTCATCCGAGCGTTTAGAGACCCAATCGGGTGCCATCTTGTTTTGCAATGAGCCAATCAGATCACAGTAGGATTCAGTTATTGATGTCGTGAATGGAAGCTGAGAGGAGGACATTTGTCCGTGTGTTACGTGATCGCCATCAAGTCGGTTTGGGTTTTTTTTTTGGTATTCTTTCATTTAGTGAGCTTGTAAAATGTAATAAAATTAAAGTAACGGTGCAAAGAGTTGACTGGTTGCCCAGAAAGCAATGCCAAATAGTACTATTAAGTGAACAAGGCTGCAGTGATAAAGAAATTAGAAGAAAAATGGGTGGAAACTTAACCAAAGGTGGCATTTCTACGGAACACTTTTCCCAAAAGGTTTCCACAATTTTGGCCACTACTGCAGAAGGCCATGTTCCAAGTACTCACTGATGCTCATCAATGGGCACACCTGACATCTGTTTTATGGCCCTACGCTGGCTTCCTATTAACTCCCGGTACAAATTAAAGCACTTGGCAAGACTGGGTCGGCCCACAACAATCCACTTTGATCACGCCTTGAAGATAAGAACAAGCTGGTTGTTCCCCTTTTTCAAAAGGTTGGTGGGAGGGCAAGCTCAAGAGTGTTGTTTTACCCATGACACAACTGGCCTTCTGGAACGGTCAGTAGAGACCTTGTCTTTTGCTTCTCCCTATGGACCTTGAAAAAGCAAGACAGGAAGAGAATCGACTTGTTTGAGCGGTGGTGCTGGAGAAGTCTCCTGACTGTTCCTTGGACAGCAAAGGTGACCTACAAAGCAAGCATTGGAGCACGTAACACCAGACGTGTCACTGGAAGGCAAAGTCACAAAACTGTGTCTCACTTATTTTGGCCATGTCACGTGGGGGAATTCACTGGAGGAAGCAATGATGTCAGGAAGAGTTAGCGGTAAAAGGAAACCAGGCTGTCAAAGAAGACGGTGGCTGGAAACCATCAAAGCTGACACCAGCCAGACCATAGTTCAAGATTGGAAAATGTGGAGAGACCTGGTCCATAGAATTGCCGAGACAATGTTCATTCAGTCATGTTCCACTCTTGGTGACTCTATGGATGATGATGGTGGTGGTCACCATCATTACCATCATGTTTGTGGAATCTTTTAATCTAGGAGGCAGAACTACCGTATTTTCCTGCCTATAAGACGCAACCTTGTATAAGACGCTCTGGCAGGCGAGTTTATCCACGCTGATCAGCTGTTCGGCGGAGCGCCGAACTGCTGAGCTAGCAAATCCGGAGGGTCGGCCGGCCGACGATCTTGCCCCCTCCCCCCTCCCATTAGTGGCAAGCCCACAGAGGCTTGACACCTGCACCAGGAGGCAGGGCAACTCACACAGGCTGCGGAGGTTACCATTGTTTTTCTGTGTACAAGATGCACCTGATTTTTGAACAGGGTGTTTGTGGGGAAAAATAGCATCTTATACACAGAAAAATATGGTATTTCCCCAAATAACAGCACCTGCCATGTCTCCAAGACTGGTGTATCCTAGCTGAGGAAGCAGAGACCGACCAAGCCCATAATAATAATAATAATAATAATAATAATAATAATAATAATAATAATAATAATAATAATAATAATAATAATAATAATAATAAGAAGAAGAAGAAGAAGAAGAAGAAGAAGAAGAAGAAGAAGAAGAAGAAGAAGAAGAAGAAGAAGAAGAAGAAGAAGAAGAAGAAGAAGAAGAAGAAGAAGTTGGAAGGGACCTTGGAGGTCATCTAGTCCAACATCACTTTGGTCGGGCGTGGAGGCATTCCCCACCCTTTTTATGGGATCATATTAATTTACTCAGCTCAAACCTCATTGTAAAATTGGCGCAGGATCCTGCCTTTTGAAACCATGCTCTCGCTTGAAATAACAATGTGCAGATGAAGTGCATGGCACTATTTAATTAATTTGCACTCCTTTGATTTCAATGAAGAATGACCTGGCGCTGTTGCCTGTAGTGGGCACCGAGTAAATACTGTAAATTGAAATGCAGAATCAAAGCCACTTCATTGTCATGTAGCTATGAACACAAGTTGTTATCAGTTGTCAAACTTCCCACAACTTCCTTTCTCTTCCCTAAATAGCTTCTTTAAAGTTTAAATATAGGCAGCAGATTCCATTGATCTAAAAATAAGCTTCCCCCCCAGGTTACGCTACAAAGTCACTGGATTCTTAGAAACTGTCATTTCCCCATTTGTCATTCTACAAAGTCGCAGCTCTTCTGAAACAAACTGACTTCAAACAGTAATTTTATCTTTCTTTCTTATAAAATTACCTAGAGTAGGGGTCTTCACACTTGGCCCTTTTATGACTTGTGGACTTCAACTCACAGAATTCCTCAGCCAGACACGCTGGCTGAGGATTTCTGGGAGTTGAAGTCCACAAGTCATAAAGGGGCCAAGTTTGAAGACCCTTGGGCTAGACATACCTAATTCCTTCAATCCTTCATCATATGATTTAGCCTCCAGGCTCCCTATAATTTATGTCGCTGTAGTCTGCACTCAGAATTTTTTTCTATCATGGTAACCAGAACTCTATGTAATATTCCAAGTGTGGCCTCACTAGTGCAGTATAAAGTGACATTATCATTTCTTGTGATCTAAAATTGGTTGTCACAATGTGAAAAAGATGTTGAGACTCTAGAAAGAGTACAGAGAAGAGCAACAAAGATGATCAGGGGACTGGAGGCTAAAACATATAAGGAACGGTTGCTGGAATTGGGTATGTCTAGTTTAATGAAGAGAAGGACGAGGGTGACATGATAGCAGTGTCCCAATATCTCAGGGGATGCCCCAAAGAAGACGGGGGGCCAAGTTATTCTCCAAAGCACCTGAAGGTAGGACAAGAAGCAACGGATGGAAACTAATCAAGGAGAGAAGCAACCTAGAACTAAGGAGGAATTTCCTGATAGTTAGAACAATTAATCAGTGGAATGACTTATCTCCAGATGTTGTGGGTGCTCAAACACTGGAGGATTTTCAGAAGAGACTGGACAACCATTTGTCTGGGATGGTATAGGGTTTCCTGGCTGAGGACCAAGAGACCTCCAAGATCCCTTCCAACTCTGTTATTCTGTGATAATTAAAAATCCTTCTTGGTTGCAATTTCATCCCCTGGGAAAAAAACCCCATCAATTTGTTTGCTATGAGGCATTCTATAATTTACCTTCATTGCACCAAAATCAACATGAGGTTATTAAGCAGTCATCTCCCTTCCTTTGAAATCTGATGTGGAAAAATTTGCCAGGGAATCCCCAACCCTAAACTTACAGCCCTCCCTCCCCCGTGATCTGGACTGCACCCTTTTCAAACCCCCTTTGCCCTTTGCTAGAAGGCCAAACTCAAGTGAAAACAAGATTGACGAGAGCTAGAAACCCAGAAGTTGAGCAAAGTGTTCAGTGAGGAGAAAAATAGCAAACACATCAAAAAGCCGTTGTCACGGCTTCCTTCCTGCGTTCAACACCTTACCCCAATCGAAAAACCTCTGAGTTTCTGAACAACACCCACAGCTAACCATCTTTTCTGCTACCGTAGTTCTAAAACTGTTGCACTTTCTTGAGTTATTTTTGCGTGTGTCTGGGTGCTTTTGCCTGTGTGCAAGGAAGAATGAAGGTGTGGAGGTCACCACGTTGTCTCTGGAATATAGATTTAAGTCAACGTTATTTACATTTGGGGGGGGGGTGGAAACCCTAGATTGCTTGTCTAACAGCCAAACACTGTTGCGTTGTCATTAAATGATAAGGAACAGAATTCTGCAGCCAGCCTATCCGTCTCGTTTTTCATAACCCCAAATACATTCGTTATCCTGCTGACATTATCATAATTTAAACCTATCCAAGTTGCATTCAGATCTTGTTAAAATGGTGTGCTGTGTTTGTTTTATATCCTTTCAGGAGATTGAACTGGAAATTCAAGCCTCTGCCCCTACCACTTTTATGGGATGGGGTGGGAGAAGAATGGGATCCTCTCCTTCAGTTTCCCCTCTTCTGCCTTCCTTTCCTTCTTTCTCCTTTTCCTTCCTCTCCTTCTTTTTCCTTCTTTTTTCCTCCTCCTCTTTCTCATTCCTCCCTTTCAACTTCCCCTCTTCTGCCTTCCTTTCCTTTTTTCTCATTTTCCTTCCTTCTTCATCCTCCTCCTCTCTCCATCCCCCCTTCTCTCTTGACCAGACAATGCAAACTCAGCCAGATCAATGCGACGTTGATTCATTTTGGAAAAAAAAAGCTATTTCCGCACAGGATCTAAAGTTCATCAAAAGAGCAATGGGATTCAAAGTCTTGATTCATAAGGGTGATTTCATTGAGTTGCCTTCAAACTGCCTTGGCCCCTCATTTCAAGCTAGACCTGAATGGGTTGCCAGCAATGGTCGCAGTTGTACCCAGAACCTCAGAATCAATGGTGCCCCACATGGCATATGCCATGATCACAATGAATGATGTGTCACATTATCCATACATCATTTATCAAGATTATGATCTGGATGGAATATTGCCTCCAGTTTTGGTTGATTGTTATAAAAAAAATGTGAGTGCAGAGAAGAGCAACAAAAAGATTAGGGGACTGGAGGTTAAAACATATGAAGAACATTGTAGGAATTCAGTATGTTTAGTGTTAAATAGTGGGTTCTTAGGGGCAGGAATGACAACGCGAGGCTGAGTACAGGATAACTCATACTTATATTTCTTGCTGGAACTGTACTGAAGCAAGGGCTGCAGCCAGCCGCAATATATAGTCTAGCCCCTAGGTGGCAGCCAATAGGTTTGAACCAACCACTGCTGCCTGGGACTAGCCAATTGCAGCACAGGAGACTTGTAGTCTGGGTTGCTGGAGAGTTGTTAGCTGCTCCAGCAACCCACGTGGTGTATCACAAGAGCCCAGTATATAACACCTAGCGTAATGAAAAGTAGGATTAAGGGTGACATGATAGCAGTGCTTCAATATCTGAGGGCTGATACAAAGAAGAGGGAGTCCAAAGCTCAGGAAGGCAGAAGAAGAAGCAATGATTGGAAACTAACCAAGGAGAGAAGCAACCAAGAATTAAGGAGAAATGCCCTGACAGTCAGAACAATTAACCAGTGGAACCCCTTGCCTCCAGAAGTTGTGAATGCTCCAACACTGGAAGTTTTTAAGAAGAGATTGGACAACCATTTGTCTGAAATGGTATAGGGTCTCCTGCCTGAGCAGGGGGTTGGACTAGAAGACCTCCAAGGTCCCTTCCAACTCTTATTCTGTAAATTCACCCTACTGCTAAACTAAGGTACCCACAGCTGCCGTTTGAAGTTTTTAACACTGAGTTTATTTCCTTTTCATTTCCATTTGACCTTGACTGAGTTCGTTTCCATTTAATTTAGGTTGGAAAAGTCAAAAATTTCTTTGACGTGTGACTCCCCGAGGGCACGAATTCCCTCAGTTCTAGGGAAATTGATTATCATAGAAAACTGGACCGGGGTTTTGACTTTGGAAACAAATGCTTCACATTTGTTAGCGATTTTCTTCAGAATTTTGCAGGGACTCCACCTAAACCTCCCAATCAAAGATCAAGGGCCTTCTCTCCCGTTGAAAAGTAAATGTCAGTTGGGTTCTTTTCTGTGATGATACCAAATTGCTTCTGATCACCGAAGCCCTCAAATTTTCCCATTCTTTGTGGTTTTCTAAAGAATGAATGGAGCTTCCTGGGTCCTCTAAGAATGTGTGATTTCTTATGAAGATCATCAGCAGTTATTTTTTTTTTAACCGCATACAGTGGCGGTACAGTAAAGCTTCCCTCCCCCCCAATTAGCATGGGGGGGAATAACAAAAGCTTGGTTATTTTTTTTTATTGCTGTTCTGAAAAAAAAGGAAGCGTGGAAAGAAGCAGACGTGATGCGGTAAATATCCATACTTGCATATACCGGCGGGGGAGGGGGGGAGGGGAGAAAGCACCTTTTTTTGGCTGGAATTAAAAAGGAAATTGAATTAGAAAGGATGCTAAAGTGAAGATGCCAGGAAGGGCACCTGGCCAGGAGGTGCTCAGCTACATTCAATTCCCCTGACTCCGTTCCAACGCAAGGGATTATAGCAGGGGTCTTCAAACTCGGCCCTTTTATGACTCATGGACTTCAACTCCCAGAATTCCTCAGCCAGCATGCCTGGCTGAGAAATTCTGGGAGTTGAAGTCCATGAGTCATAAAAGGGCCGAGTTTGAAGACCTCTGGATTATAGGGTCAAAAGAAGAAGAAGAAGAAGAAGAAAAACAATAATATTTATTCAGTCAATAACATATTAAAGTAGCTGGCTGGGAAATTCTGGGAACTGAAGACCACACATCTTCAAACGTTGCCATCCCAAAGGTGCTTCTTCACGAGGCAACTTGACTTTCTTGTTTTTCTTTGAAGACGTTTCGCTTCCCATCCAAGAAGCTTCTTCGGCTCTGTCTGGATGGTGGGGAACGGAAGGATTTATACTCCTTGCGGATAGCTGGTCATTTGCCTTCTTTTAGAGAGTCGTTGAGGCCACTTAGTCAGTCCTTCCAACAGTTCCAAGAAGGCCCCACACCCATTTGCACCACTCAGGTGATCCTGAGGACACAGAGAAACCTCCAGGTGGCCTCAAGGACTCTCTAAAAGAAGGCAAATGACCAGCTGTCTGCAAGGAGTATAAGTCCTTCCGTTCCCCACCATCCAGTCAGAGTCGAAGAAGCTTCTTGGGTGAGAAGTGAAACAACTTCAAAGAAAAATAAGAAAGTCCAGTTGCCTCCTGAAAAAGCACTTTTGCGACAACTATGACCTGGATGACTGAGAATCTCCATAGACATCTTAAAACATTCTGGCTGGGCCATTCTGAGAATTGAAGTCCACCTATCTTAAAGTATGCTGGTTGGGGAATTCCACCCATTTTAAAGTTGTTAACTTTGAAAAACACTGTAGTACAGTAACCTTAGCTCTGTATTCAATCAACTGTTTCCATCTGAATAGAATAGAGCTGGAAGGGACCTTGGAGGTCTTCTAGTCCATCCCCCTGCTCAAGCAGGAGAACCCATGCCGTTTCAGACAGGTGATTGTCCAGTCTCTTCTTAAAAACCTCCTTTGATGGAGCGCCCATGATTTCTGGTGGCAAGCTGTTCCACTGGTTGATTGTCCTCACCGTCAGGAAGTTTCTCCTTAATTCCAGGTTGCTTCTCTCTTTGATCAGTTCCCAACCATTGTTTCTTGTCCTTCCCTCTGGTGCTCTGGTGAACAAACTGGCCCCCTCTTCTTTGTGGCAGCCCCTCAGATACTGGAACACCGCTATCATGTCTCCCCTATCTCTTCTTTTCTTTAGACTATCCAAACCCAAGTCCCATAGCCGTTCTTTGTATGTTTTGGTCTCCAAAACATCTTAGTTGCTCTTCTCTGAATGTTTCCCAAACTCTCTTTTTTTTGTGATCAGGTGACCAAAATTTGCTGCAGTATTCCAGTATTCCAGTGTTCTTGGAAAACTCTTTAAAAGGGCAGACAAGTCCTTAACTTCGTTAAAC
>NC_138208.1:85998991-86006491 GCF_964194415.1 Vipera berus | reverse complement strand
AGTCCTTCTCTTCACTAGACTGGACATACCTAGGACCCTCAATCCTTCATCGTATGATTTAGCCTCCAAACCCCTTATCATTTCTGGTGCTCTTCTCCATACTCTTTCTAGGATCCCCAGGTTGAGGTTGGCTTGTTTCTAAATATCAGTGTTTTTTTTAAACACACACACACACACACACACACACACACAAACAGTGGCAGGAATGGGGTATATTTTTGTGTCATGGTTATGAGCAACCAAGACATATCTGGTTGACCAAGCGAAATACAAAATGTTGGGCTAAGATGGGACAAGAGCCTATTCTTGTATTCTAACAAGGACACTTTCACCAGTTGTGGGTTTAAATCCGATTTAAATCCTCTGGAATCCAGCCAAAGTAGATAGTTGAATACGAGCAAGGTCCCCTTGATGATTTGGCTGTAATTATCTTTATTCACAAATCAGTCTGTCTAGATTTTGTAGCCTGTATTTCCTCATTGATGAGCGCTAGAATGGCCAATGGCACGGGCTGTTATCTTAACCCCTTAACCGGTGATATTTTACCGTTTTCAGTGGGACTTGAACAGCGTGAAGAAACGTAGCCTCACTTTTAAAGACCTGGCAAGCCACCAGCTGAGTGAAGAATTAGGAATGCCACACGCAGGGCTTTTTTCCTCATAGAATGCTCAGAACGGAGTTCCGGCACCTTTTTTGGATGGAACCTTGTAGGGTAGGCAAGGCGGGTTGTATGACATGTGTGAGTTCCGGCACCTTTTTCTTTTACAAAAAAAGCACTGGCCACACGTAGTTAGTTGCCGTGTTGTGTTTGTGGGTGAAAAGAAGGAATTGAAAGGGCTCTTAATTTCAGTTGTTGTATGTTCTCCCTTTGTACGCCTTTGGCTGATCTTGCTTTTTTTGCTTTTTTTTAAACTGTTCTGTTTCTGGAATCATTGCAATGCGTGGTATGATGTGGGTCTCTTTGGGGTATGTTTTTTTTATCCTGTCTTACATTACCGGCAAATTTTTATATTGCATTTCTAAAATGAGAAGCGGAAGGAACAAATGCAATAAAACAGCCCTCTTCGCCTTGACTGCTTTTTACAAAGACACATCTACGCTGCAGTTGTTCGTTAAGCTGGGCGCCAGCCTAGAACTGTTTACAAAAAAACCACCATAAATTTTAGGCTTGTAGAATTAAAACAAAACCAAAACCAGAACGCAAAAGAAAGGGCTTGAGAGAGAGAAGTAAAACACTTAACCCCAGTTTCTTAATTATTATTCCTTCTTGTTCTTAAGAAGACCGAAAAGCAGCTTTTCTCCTCACCCTTGTGCCCTTTTCAGGAAAGACTGGGGCTAGGTTGAGTTGAAGTATGAAGTGTTTCTCGGATAGGATAAACTTTCCTTCCCTTTGCTCCAGACACAGCAACTTAGAAGTGTTGTTAGGCAAAGATAGTATTTTAATAATTGTGGAACGGTGAAGACAAAAAAAAATATATTTTTCTAATAATTGGTGATTTGTTAAGATGAAAATTAGATTTTACTGGTAATTCCTAAGGATGTTTTGTAATGAACAACGTAAGTTTTGTAGACAAGAGAATTATTCTTTACTGAGGTAGGGAATTGTGGGTGATCCAAAATTAAGCTTTCTTCTGTATATTATAGGCTACTCTAGAGTAAAGGTAAAGGTAAAAGTTCCCCCGCACATGCGTGCTAGTCGTTTCCGACTCTAGGGGCCGGTGCTCATCTCCGTTTCAAAGCCGAAGAGCCAGCGCTTGTCCAAGGACGTCTCCGTGGTCATGTGGCCGGCATGACTAGACGCCAAAGGTGCATGGAACGCTGTTACCTTCCCACCGTAGTGGTCCTTATTTTTCTATTTGCATTTTTACGTGCTTTCGAACTGCTAGGTTGGCAGAAGCTGGGACGAGTAACAGGCGCTCACTCTGTTACGTGGCACTCGGGATTCGACCCGCTAAACTGCCGACCTTCTGATTGACAAGCTCAGCGTCCTAACCCACTGAGCCACCGCGTCCCTCTCTCTAGAGTATCTTATTGCAATTAGGTAAAACTTAAAAACAGGATTTTGATTTGCGTTAGTGGAAATTATATGGAAAACATTGTTAATTGAATAGGTCACAACCAGAAATGTATTAACTGG
This sequence comes from Vipera berus, assembly GCF_964194415.1. NCBI lineage: Eukaryota > Metazoa > Chordata > Lepidosauria > Squamata > Viperidae > Vipera > Vipera berus. Next base: position 86,004,354 of record NC_138208.1, on the reverse strand, counting down.
ATTTACTTTGACTATGTGAAAACGAAGGGAATCAGAGAGGGAATCTTTACTGATGCAACCTGAACTATTTACAAACAACTTGTTATTTGTTATTTTTGACTACCCAACCACCATATTGCTTCACAAATACATGTATATGTAAATATTAAAAAACCAATAAAACTTGTAAAAAAAAAAGAGAAGCGTTGTTAGGCAAACCCTGTTCCTTGTGATAAGGGGGGGGGGGGGTTGAGAGAGAGGTAAGGAGGGAAAAGATGCCTTGAAAGAATAAAGGGAATTTCTAGCTTCCTATGAGGGCTATAGAATTCTTTGATAAGTGTTGCATTGAGTTTGCGAAAGAAAGAAAGAAAGAAAGAAAGAAAGAAAGAAAGAAAGAAAGAAAGAAAGAAAGAAAGAAAGAAAGAAAGAAAGAAGAGGAAGGAGAAGGAGGGAGGCAGGGAGGGAGGGAGGAAGGAAGGATATCACAAAAATTCAAATACTAGGTTTAATATCACTTCAGTTCCTTATTGCTTTTATTCAGTAGCCAAAAAATGAAAATAGGGAAATAGGAAGCTGTTACAAAAACCCGAACCTTAGCTCTTCCTAGCACTGCACTCTTCTGGACATAGGGCTCTGCTGTCATTTGAGAGAGAGAGAGAGAGAGAGAGAGAGAGAGAGAGAGAGAGAGAGAGAGATGGATAGATGGAAGGAGAGATAATGGATAGATGATGATGATGATGAAGAAGAAGATTAGATAGATATATTAGATAGATAGATAGATAGATAGATAGATAGATAGATAGATAGATAGATAGATAGATAGGAGGAAGGAAGATAGATAGGTAGATAGATAGAGCATTCTAACTGGTGACATATTTATGAGAGAGAGAGATTTTAGGTAATAAAAACAGAGAGAGAGAGAGAGAGAGAGAGAGAGAGAGAGAGAGAGAGAGAGAGAGAGAGAGAGAGAGAGAGAGAGAGAGAGAGAGAGAGAGAGAGAGAGAGGTATGGTCAAAAAATTCAAAGATGGCAGCAATCAAAGCTCCATCCAGTCTTTTATTCCTTACACAGATGTCCAAAGCCGATCCTATAAATTGACCCATTATACTTTTCTAGAACATGAGATTTTAAGCTTGTAAGCCGCCCTGAGTCTTCGGAGAAGGGCGGGATATAAATGGAATTAAAAATAAAAAATAAAAATTTGCCATCTGCAGATTTCTAGTTTAAAGAATGCTCCTTGTTGTTAAGACAAACCAAAATTTCCCAGAAACAAAGGAAAAACTGGCAAGTTTTGCCATTGTGATTTCTTCCCCAGCCCCGTTCCTCAGACAGATGGAATCTAACCTATCATCTTTTATTTAAAGCAAATTATTTTCAGCCTGGATCAGCCAAGTGTCATTTCCTTATATCACCTGGGATGTTATTCATTACATGTTAGTCTCTTTTTAAAAAATCTGTTATTCTGTTATTTATTTATACTGTTATCTTCTTCTATCACTACTATTTGGATTGCCTTCCTGTTTATCTGGGCTGTATGCAGAGACAGAGACAGAGACAGAGACAGAGACAGAGACAGAGAGACAGAGAGACAGAGAGACAGAGAGACAGAGAGATAGACAGAGAAAGAGAGAGAAAGAGAGAGAAAGAGAGAGACACACACAGAGAGAAAGACAGAGAGAGAGAGAGAGAGAGAGAGAGAGGCAGAGAGAGAGAGAAAGAGACAGACAGAGAGAGAAAGAGAGAGAGAGACACATAGAGAGACAGACAGAAACACACACACAGAGACAGGAGAGACAGAGACGGGGAGAGAGAGAGAAAGAGATAGACAGAGAGAGAGAGAGACAAAGAGAGAGAGACAGAGACAGAGACAGAGAGGAGAGACAGAGAGAGAGAGAAAGAGAGAGAGAGAAAGACAGACAGGGGCAGAGATAGAGAGAGAAAGAGAGAGAGAGACAGACAGACAGACACACACATACACAGTGACAGGAGAGACAGAGATGGAGAGAGAGAGAGAGAGAAAGAGACACAGAGAGAGAGGGACAAAGAGAGAGAGAGAGAGAGACACACACAGAGAGAGAGACAGGAGAGACAGAGATGGAGAGAGAGAGAGAGAGAAAGAAAGAAAGAAAGAAAGAGAGAGGCACATAGAGATAGAGAGAGAAAGAGAGAAAGACACACACAGAGAGACAGAGAGGAGAGACAGAGAGAGAGAGAAAGAGAGAGAGACAAAGAGAGCAGACACACAAACAGAGAGAGAGAGGAGAGAGAGAGAAAGAAAGAAAGAGAGAGAGAGAGATAAAACAGAGAGAGAAAGAGAGGAGAGACAGAGAGAGAAAGGGAGGAGAGAGCAGCCTTTGTTTTAGGTCCACTGGAGAGGCAAGAGTATTTGCTTCTTGCAACCCTGAGGAGATTGAATTAAACCAAACATTTCCACCTAGGCTTCCTTTTAAAAATTAGATCCTCTAGAGAATACACATTTATTCTCTAAATGCTGATAACACAATGGGCATCACTGGAGATAATCTATTTAAATACCTCCAAGTTCAAATTCCTTGCTGAATCAGGACTATTCAGACTGAGTTTACCTGAATGGGGGTCCTCTTTCGGTATGTTTGTGTCTCGGGGTGTGTGTGTGTGTGTGGGTCTCTCTCTCTCTCTTTAAAACCAACCATTATCACTAGCCTAAGACAGTCTGCAAAGAATATTTGCGGACCATCCCAATGTGTTTTGACATATAAGCCAAAGACATCAGAGGAAGAGCAGCGCACGATAAAGAGGCAGGGAGCTTTATATAATTAAATAGGAGACAAATAAATTGGGGACAGAGAATGAAAGAGGATGGGAGGCAGAAAAGGTTATTTCTTTCTTAATCCTCTGGCGTTGACTCCTGTTGTAATGGCCTTCATTACATGCAGAATAACATCCCTGAAATAGCTTTGCCATGGCTAAACATCCAGTCTTGGCTGAAAGAAGAGAGGTCTTTGGGTTTGAATTTTGGAAAGGTGTCTTGGGATTTTCCAAACCAGGGTTATTGCCAGGGTATGGTCAACAAAATCGGTGCAATAAAAGTTCTCTATCCATTTTATGGGAATCTGCGGCATATTTTGTAATCATCTTAGTTGCTCTTCATACTTTTTCCAAAGTCTCAATTTCTTTTTTGTAATGAGGTGACTAAAACTGATCTCTCTCTCTCTTTGTCTCTCTTTCTGTCTTTCTCTGTGTTTGGGTATTTGTGCATGCATCTGTGTCTGTGTTCATAATGTGTGCTGATTTAGTCTAGTTCACAGGTCTGCAACCCGCGGCTCCGGAGCCACATGCGGCTCTTTCAGCCGTCTCCTGCGGCTCCCAGTCCTCTGCCATGTGCAGTCCAAAAAAAAAAGTGGGACTAAAAAAGTTCAACCAATCAATTCAAATATGCAGGGTAGGTGCATATCTCACCTTGGCTCCACTCTTCAGTCAAAACCTGTTCTGCGCATGTGCGCATGTACACCCATGCGCACACATTTTTTGCGGCTCCCAGTTTTTCCTTTTGTGAGGGAACCGGTTCCGAGTGGCTCTTTCACTGTTTCAGGTTGCTGACCCCTGGTCTAGTTTAATGAAAAGAAGGACGAGGGGGGACATGACAGCAGCGTTCCAATATCTCAGGGGCTGCCCCAAAGAAAAGGGAGTCAGGCTATTCTCCAAAGCAGCTGAAGCCAGGATAAGAAGCAACGGATGGAGACTAATCCAGGAGAAAGAACAACCTAGAAATAAGGAGAAATTTCCTAACAGTGAGAACAATTAGCCAATAAACTTGAAATTAACATCCACACCATTCATGAACATCCGTGGCCTTTTTTTTTTGTCCTCTTCCCACTTGATGGTGAAGGGAAAATTAAAATGTCTTCTCCTTTAAAAATTTGATTCATCTTCTTAGCATTCCTCAAACTGCAGCCCCGCAGACAAGATTCCACATTAGATTTTATGAAGCAAACTGGCTCTCCAAAAGATTGTAGCAAAATTCCTAGGGAAATTTCCAACTTTATTGCCTCTTTTGCTGAGGTCAGAATTGAGTTTCTTTAGTCCCTGCGGAGGGGGAAAAAATCTTGCTGAATATAATTAGTACTGAACAGGGAGATTTTTATCAATTTGACAGATAACAGCCCAAATTAACTCTGCTTTCATGTAGGCTCGCAATTAGGTCAGATAAGAAGATCTTGGTTGTAACTAACTTTTCCTTTTAGGCTTGAGAAAGAAGATGGAAGCACTGGGCTGAACTTAATGAGTTTACTGGGAAGGAAGCAAAACCCAACCGGGCAAATTTTTCAGGCCTGGTCAGATATTTGCACCTGGACATTCAAGCTGAAGATACCTTCTTGGTCCATACTGTTGTTTCTTGATCCTCAAAAGCTATTTGAATCTCCCTAAACTTCATAATAAAATCCTCATTTTGCAACTGCCATAGCCATTGCTTAGATCAGGGTTGTCCAGCCTTGTCAACTTTAAAGTCAACTTTCATGCTGGCTGGGGAATTCTGGGAGTTGAAGTCCACAAGTCTTAAAATTGTCTAGATTGGACACCCCTGTTTTAAATCAGTATATAACTATATATATTGTATATTATATAAATAATATTTATATATTATAAATAATATATATCATGTAACATAGATCTATCCAATAGTATATATTACATATATTATAAACATTATAAATAATATATTGTATAACTAATATCTATTGTATAACATACGTATCTATATCCATATGTATGTTGTTGTTAGCTGCGAAGTCGTGTCCAACCCATCGCGACCCTATGGATATCTATATCTATATCTATATCTATATCTATATCTATATCTATATCTATATCTATATCTATATCTATATCTATATCTATATCTATATCTATATCTATATCTATATCTATATCTATATCTATATCTATATCTATATCTATATCTAGATATCTCTCTCTCTCTCTCTCTCTCTCTCTCTCTCTCTATCTATCTATCTATCTATCTATCTATCTATCTATCTATCTATCTATCTATCTAATCTATCTATCTATCTATCTATCTATCTATCTATCTATCTATCTATCTATCTATCTATCTATCTATCTATCTATCTATCTATCTATCTATCTATCTATCCATCCATCCATCCATCCATCCATCCATCCATCCATCCATCCATCCATCCATCCATCCATCCATCCATCTATCTATCTATCTATCTATCTATCTATCTATCTATCTATCTATCTATCTATCTATCTATCTATCTATCTATCTAATCTATCTATCTATCTATCCATTCATCCATCTATCCATCTATCCATTCATCCGTCCATCCGTCCGTCCGTCCATCCGTCCATCCGTCCATCCATCCATCCATCCATCC
>NC_138208.1:85960111-85998791 GCF_964194415.1 Vipera berus | reverse complement strand
TCAGAAAAAGTACCTGTTGTGTTTTTTTATGTTTCTCTCACTTTGAACATTTGTGTAAATACTCAGCTTCTATTTTGCAGATGTTTGTTTGTATGTGTGTGTGTGTTTGTCAAAAAAAAGTTAAAATGGTGCCCATGATCACATGATCACAGATACTATCTTGATTTTTTTTTGACCCTCCAATGGTTGACTTTGCTAATTTGGCTCTCTATTCCTTTTGAACTGAAAGGCCTAAGGGATTCATGAAAGCCTTTATGAATGATGGAAAACCATTATTTGATGAGCACCAGAAACAAAAAAGCTATAAAAGTAGGAAAAAAAACCCTATTTAACCACAGAGAAAGGAAGCAGGGTAAACATTTTTGTTAAGAGATGAATCCACTTTTCCAGCTCTTTATTACATTAGAAAGTGTAGGTCTGATTTCAACTTTAGGCAGGTAGATGATAAACAGACAGACAGATGGACAGAAAGAGGGAGATAGATAATGAGATAGATGATAGATAGATAGATCAATAGATACATAGATAGATAATGATAGATAGATAGATAGATAGATAGATAGATAGATAGATAGATAGATAGATAGATAGATATAGATAGATAGATAGATAGATATATTAGAGAGTGTTATGTATGCAGGCATCTGCATAGCAACAGCCACCAGGGGGCGTTGGCCTGAACGGTTTTGGCGGGAAACCCAGTTTCGGCGGGAAACCTAGAGCCAACTCCATTGGCTGGCCGCTTACCTGGCTAGGTATTTAAGGAGGCCAGGTAACCCTCATTCCCTAGTACGCTACCTCCCTCCAATAAAGAGCTGAACACGTACTCCGGCTGGCGTCTCTTCCTTGCGTCGGACCCACTACACAATAGAGAGATTTATATTTTATTAGATTTATATACCACCCTTTCCCGAAGGACTCAGGGCGGTTTACAGGGCAAATAGATGATAGATATTTAAATAGATGATAGATATGGATGATAGATAATGATAGATAGATAGATAGACAGACAGACAGACAGACAGATATTGTAGATAGATAGATAATAGATTTGGTCTTGACATCAATAGTTTAAAAATAAACCTGAATTAATATCACTCAATTTTTGACTTGCCCTCTTTTGTTGTTGTTGCAATAATTCATCATAAAAGTGAAAAGCCTGAAGGCAATCTTTTCATAAAAGAAGAAAACGAATGAACAATTTAATAAAGCTTCATCTGCTAAGATTGCTTCATCCCCTTCCCTCCCTCCCTCCCTCATTTTTAGATGCAATTGCAAAGGAGAAAGAAGGAAGTCAGGCAACAGACAGGGGTGCTAATACTCACTCTGCCCATGAGTTCTTCATTCCTCACTTTTGCAAAATGAACACATCATTTCGCATGATGCATAACCCGGGACTTTAATTCACAGCTCGTCAAGCCATAAACAAGGAAGGCAACCTTTTCCCCATTTCTCTCTAAAATCTTTTTTTTTTCAAGAGCAAGTCAGGAGAGACAGTTTGTCAAGGAAACCAGAGAGTGTGAGAAGGTTAAATAAGGCATAGAATGCATTTTCATAGACAGGATGGTCCAGAAACCTGGGTAGTAATGTCTTCAATTTCAGCATACTTTTGAACCGTGATCTATCGCTTCATTCATCGCAGGTTCTAGGGAAAAAAAAACGAAGAAAAAAAAACCATTCGGTAGGATGGAGGGTTTTTTTCAGAAGAAAATAAGGTATCTTTCAGTGGCCTATTAGAGAAACGGTAGTCAACTTTGTAAGAACAGGACAAAAACAGGACACCACGTCTACGGGGATTCTCAGACACCCGGGACATTGTGGTACTAAAGGGTGCTTTTTTCAAAAGGCAACTGGGCTCTGCTTTTCCTTGAAGACGTTTCACTTCTCCTCCAAGAAGCTCCTTCAGTTCTGACTGACTTCAATTCTTCAGTCAGAACTGAAGAAGCTTCTTGGAGGAGAAGTGAAACATCTTCAAGGAAAAACAAAGTCCAGCTGCCTTTGGAAAAAGCACCTTTGGGACAATTTGAGCCTTGGTGGAGCAGTGGGCTAATGCCTCCTTAAGTAACACCAGCTGCCTGCAATTAGTGCAGGTTCGAGTCCCACCAGGCTCAAGGTTGACTCAGCCTTCCATCCTTCCGAGGTAGGTAAAATGAGGACCCAGATTGTTGGGGGCAATTAAGCTGACTTTGTAATAATGCCGCTTGGGGGGGGGGGCGAAAGCCCTAATAAGCAGGCATATACATAGAATGAAGGCTACTGCTAAGCACATTGATTTGTGCTTTAAATTGTAAGCCGTCCTGAGTCTTCGGAGAAGGGCGGGATATAAATAGGATTTAAAAAAATAAAAATTCAGCACATTTCAAGTTGGATTCAGTCCACCCTCCTCCTATGGAGGACCGGCAGAAGTTCCATGATTCTTCAACTCCTTGAGGATCTAATTTAGCAGCTTTTCAGATTTTGCAGTCTTACACTTATAGTTGTGCTGAAATAACAACGAAAAAAAGGCAGGGTGTCAACAATGGCTGAATGATCTGTATGTCTGAATGTGTCTCATGGAATGTGGAATGCTGAATGTCTCTTGTGGGGGGAAAAAAGGGCTTTTTAGATGACCCAGTATTTGTGAGATACTACTTTCAGGTGGCCAACTGAGTTGATACTAAAAATAATCACCCAAATCTTTGTATAATTCTAGTTTTTTCACTTTTATATATAATTTGCAATTGAGCAGCCCAATGGCCTAGAGGTGAAGATGCTTGCTTCACACTCAGGAGGCTGAGAATTCAATCTTAGGCAACAACAGATGTTTCTCTATCAGGGCACACAGAGAAAATATCTGCTGTGAACTCCTTGTAGGCATCGGGTCAGTAAGTGCTCAGTTCCATTCAGTTGCCCCAGTTCCACCTCAATGAAGGGATTACAGAGTCATAAAAAGAAAAAAAAGTTATAATTTGCGTTTATCACAACACAAGCAACTTGGGCTTTCTTATATAGTACTAACTGTGAGAAGGATCTCGGAGTCCAAGTGGACAATCACTTAGATATGAGCCAGCCGTGTGCTGCAGCTGCCAAAAAAGCCAACACAGTGGCTAGGCTGCATTAACAGAGGGATAGAATCAAGATCACGTGAAGTGTTAATACCACTTTACAAGGCCTTGGTAAGGCCACACTTGGAATACTGCATCCAGTTTTGGTCACCACGATGTAAAAAAGATGCTGAGATTCTAGAACGAGTACAGAGAAGAGCAACAAAAATGATCAGGAGACTGGAGGCTAAAACATATAAAGAATGGTTGTTTGAATTAGGTATGTCTAGTTTAATGAAGAGAATGACAAGGGGGGACATGATAGCAGTCTTCCAATATCTCAGGGGCTGCCCCAAAGAAGAGGGAGTCAAGCTATTCTCCAAAGCGCCCGAAGGCAGGACAAGAAGCAACGGATGGAAACTAGTCAAGGAGAGAAGCAACCTAGAACTAAGGAGAAACTTCCTGACAGTTAGAGCAATTAACCAGTGGAACAACCTGCCTCCAGAAGCGGTGAATGCTCCAACAATGGAAGTTTTTAAGAAGAGTCTGGAGAGCCAGTTGTCTGAAATGGTATAGGGTTTCCTGCCTGAGCAGGGGGTTGGACTAGATGAGCTCCCAGGTCCCTTCCAACTATTATTATTATTATTATTATTATTATTATTATTATTATTATTATTATTATTGTTGTTGTTGTTGTTGTTGTTGTTGTTGTTGCTGTTGTTGTTGTTGTTGTCATACTATATTATTATTATTATTATTAAACTTATTCATAAAACATGAAAAAACTTTATTATTATTATTATTATTATTATTATTATTATTATTATTATTATTATTATTATTATTATTTGCATCATTGATGGATTACATACCATCCAGTTGATAATAAAAATCAATTTGCTGGTGCAATCAACTCTTAACAATGAGATAGATAGAACTTCTTCAGGATTATCTGGACCTTACCTGGTTTTTCAATGCACCTATCAGCTCTATAAATAATTCCTCCCACCTTGCTGATGATTGTCCTCTTCTCTTTCCTTTCCCCTGTCTCAACATTCTCAGATGACGCTAAGCTGGCAGGAATAGCCAACACCCCAGAAGACAAGCTCAAAATCCAAAAGGGTCTTGACAGACTTGAACAATGGACCCCATCCAACAAAATGAAATTCAGTGTAGATAAAAGTCAGGTTCTACACTGAGGCAGGAAAAACCAACTGTACAGGTACAGACTAGGTAAAAGTTGACTTAAAGCCAGTAAGTGTGAAAGGGATCTTGGAATTCAAGTGGACAATCACTTAAATATGAGCCATCGGTGTGCAGCAGCCATCAAAAAAAGCCAATACAATCCTAGGCTGCATTAACAGAGGGATTAACAGAGGGATAGAATCAAGATCGTGTGAAGTGTTAGTACTGTTTTACGATGCCTTGGTAAGGCCACACTTGGAATAATGCATCCAGTTTGGGTCACAACAATGTAAAAAAGATGTTGAGATTCTAGGAAGAGTACAGAGAAGAGCAAACAAAGATGATTAGGGGGCTGGAGGCTAAAACATATGAAGAACGGTTGCAGGAATTGGTTTTTTTTTTAGCTCTATTGAAAAGAAGGACTAGGGGTGACATGATGTCAGTGTTCCAATATTTGAAGGGCTGTCACAAAGATGAGGGGCCCAAATTATTTCCCAAAGCATCAGAAGGCAAGACAAGAAACAATGCTTGGAAACTAATCAAGGAGAGAAGCAACCTAAAACTAAGGAGAAATTTCCTAATCGTCAGAACAACTAACTAGTGGAACTGCTTGCCTTCAGAAATTGTGGGTGCTCCATCACTGGAGGCTTTTAAGAAGAGACCAGACAGCCATTTTTCTGAAATGGTATAGGGTCTTCTCCTCATGCAGGGGGATGGACTAGATGACCTCCAAGGCCCCTTCTAACTCTGTTATTCTGTTATTCTTAACTGTGTAGGCCTCTAAAACAACTGGCAATGGCTGAGTGCAGAATCTGTAGAAGCAGGAGAGACACTGTGAGTAGGAATGAGAAATTCATGCGGGCTGAAGGTTCTGTCAAATCAAGAATGAGTTGAGGCAATCTAAATATGGCTCCTTGTTCTTGGGTATTGGGAAGAATGTAGCTGTAATATTTCTTGTGCCACATATTCCCATCCTACACAGTACCCCAGAGCAAGTTGAGGGCGGTGGTGGGATTCAGCCGGTTCGCACTGGTTTGGAAGAACGGGTAGCTATTATTATTATTTTTTTGAATTTGGCGAACTGGCTGATGCCCTAGCCCATTTTTGCAAGGCCCAGAACGGCCCGCCGGAAGTGTGTGGATGCCACTTCCGGAAGTCTGTTCTGACTTGGGGAGGCCTCACAGGCCCAGAACGGCCCACCGGAAGTGCGTGGATGCAGAGAACTGGTTGCTCAGGTGTTTAAATCCTACCACTGGTTGAGGGGATTGTGGGAAATGGGAATGACAGATGATTGCCTAATATTGATGGAAATGGTGCTGACTCCATCATGAATTAAGCTTCAAAGGCTGCCACTGATGTAAGAATGCAACATCCAAGTGCTATACGAAGGTGTTTGCATAGGAATTTTGTCCCTAAGATCCACAAGTCTGCAACACCCTTAGAATATAGGTAGTTCTCAGTTTACAACAGTTCATTTAGTGACCAAAGTTACAACAGTAATGAAAAAAGTGACCTATGACCGTTTTTCCCCCCACACTTATGACCATGGCAGCACCCCCAGGGTTAGGTGATGAAAGTTCAGACGTTTGGCCACTGACTCATATTTATGGTGGTTGCAGTGTCCCGGGGGTCACGTGATCCCCTTTTGCAACCTTCTGACAAGCAAAGTCAATGGGGGAAGCCAGATTCACTTAATGACCATGTTACAAACTTAAGCATTGCAGCGATTCACTTAACAACTGTGGAAGAAAAGTCACAAAATGGGGCAAAGTTCACACCTGTCTCACTTAACAACAGAGATGTCGCCCTCAGTCGTGGCCGTAAGTCGAGGACTCCCTGTGGTTTCCAGTTATTCGGGTTCTTTCGGTGAAATAGAACCAGTGAATTTTAAGCCTATTGCTGTATCTTGGGTTTCAAATGGCAATAAACACATTTCAGAAATAAAATGAGTTTTACTTCTCTTCAGAATGAAAAATCGGTACTTTATTCAATCAGATACCATTCTATTGATCTTCTCTTGAATGTGTCCCATTCAGTGTCGTTCACCCATAATACAATTTATGCTTTTCTGACTGCAATAAAGCCAGAGGACGATGTAGAACTTGGTCAGCCGTGACTTCAATCTGATGGAGAATCTGGATTCGCCTACAGACTAAATTCAAATAGGTACAAGGAAACGCACACTGTGATTCTGCTGGTTAAAATACAGGTAATCCTCGGCTTACAACCACAATCGAGCCCAAAATTTATGTTCCTAAGTGAGACGTTTGAATCTGGCTCTCCCCCCCCACCATTGACTTTGATTGTCGAAAGGTTGTAAAAGGGGTTCACGGGATCCTAGGACACTGCAAGCGTCATAAATATGAGTCAGTTGACAAGTGTCTGAATTTGGGCCACATGACCATCAGGACACTGCAACGGTCCTAAGTGTGAAAAATGGTTGTAAGTATTGTGGTCAACACTGCAACGAACTGAACTGAAGCCATTTTCGCTCCGTTTTCAGTTGCCACATATTTAGAAAAGAAGGAGAGAGGGGGTGTAGTTCCCAGTTAGCCAAGACAATTCTCACCCATGGGAACCAAGGTCATTACTGATAACATTTTGGCCGGCTGGAGAGCTGGGAGGAGTGCCTGTATTTTCTAACAATTGGTGAATGCGATTTATGACATCTAATTGGGGTGGGAATTGCAACTTGTAATTTTGTAACAAGGGGAGAGGAATTTAGTCTTGGGTTCACCTTTGTATGTGCCATTATTTTGTAGCCAAATAAAAATGTTCTTTCAGGAAGAATTCCTTGCCTTGAAGTTCTTTACATTGGTCTCATCTACCGGAAACATGACAATTGTTTTTCAGTCATGTTGTAACTTTGAATGGCCACTAAAATGAACTGTTGTAAATCAAGAACTAACTTTAATGTCAGACAGCTTCTGACTGCTGTCCGACTGCCGGAATAAATGGCTGAGTGCACGATCACGGTATTCATTTGTTTATTGATTGATTGTTATTATTATTATTAGTTAGCATATGAGGAGAACATGGCAGAAGAGAAGGATGCAATGCTAAGTCTCCAAAAGGATTATTTGATTTTACACACTTACACACTTCCGTTTGGCATGGCTGTGAGGGCCAAGAGGCCGGTCTACATTTGCCAACTAAATTGATATTTTGTTCTTTTGGTTTTTTTGTTTTAAAGAAGGGTTCAAGGACATACTGAAACAGAAGGAAAGTTTAATCTTTCTCTTTTTTTTAAGAGCTTCTCTCCGGATTATGCAGTTGTTGTCCCTCTTTCTCTGTGTGTAAGAAACAAACAAAAAGAGCTGTCTCTTTGCATATATTTATTTGCACAGGTATCTAACTAAGAGTATTTAAATGTCTGTCTTGATTCTGCCCAAAGCATACCCCAACTGGAGGAATAATGATGAGTTCATAAGGGAGAGGAATATGACCTTAGGGAGGGAGGGAGGAAGGAAGAAAAGAAAGAAAAGGGGAAGGAAGGAAGGAAAGAAAGAAAGAAAGAAAGAAAGAAAGAAAGAAAGAAAGAAAGAAAGAAAGAAAGAAAGAAAGAAAGAAGAAAGAAAGAAAAGTGGACAGAAGGAAGGAAGGAAAGAAAGAAAAGGGGAAGGAAGGAAGGAAGGAAGGAAGGAAGGAAGGAAGGAAGGAAGGAAGGAAGGAAGGAAGGAAGGAAGGAAAGAAAGAAAGAAAGAAGAAAGAAAGAAAAGTGGACAGAAGGAAGGAAGGAAAGAAAGAAAGAAAGAAAGAAAGAAAGAAAGAAAGAAAGAAAGAAAGAAAGAAAGAAAGAAGACAGAAAGAAAAGTGGACAGAAGGAAGGAAGAAAAGAAAGAAAAGGGGAAGGAAGGAAGGAAGGAAGGAAGGAAGGAAGGAAGGAAAGAAAGAAAGAAAGAAAGAAAGAAAGAAAGAAAGAAAGAAAGAAGAAAGAAAGAAGAAAGAAAGAAAGAAAAGTGGACAGAAGGAAGGAAAGAAAGAAAAAAAAGGAGAGGGAAGGAAGGAAGGAAGGAAGGAAGGAAGGAAGGAAGGAAGGAAGGAAGGAAGGAAGGAAAGGGAAGGGAAGGAGAGGGGAGGGAAAAGGAGGCCGTTTGCATATATTTATGTACAGAGCTATCTAAATGATCTGCATCTGGTTGTTATCACCTATCCAGGACCGCTGAGGTTGCTTGTGGGGCTTAAGAAAGGCAAATATTGCTTTGCAGTCACAGTGTAAATTCAATAGTTTTCAATCGATCTGAATAAAGTTGAGAGGGATCTCAGAGGTCTTCTAGTCCAACCCCCTGCTCAAGCAGGAGGCCTCATGTCCTTTTGGACTAGCGGTTGTCCAAACTCTTCTTCAAAACCTCCCGCGAGGAAGCACCCGCAACTTCCGGAGGCCAGTTGCTCCACTGATAAATTGTTCTCACTTGACCACAGCTAGGCATTTATCGACAGCTCTCAGTGGTATAATAATGCAAATGCCATTGGCGTGAGCCTCAAAGGCCGACTAAATGAACTGTCCTAAGTCGAGGACTGCCCGTCCTGAATTTACGTCCAGCTTCTCTGGAACCAAAGCAACACCCGTGTTTCCTTTACTCCCCCTTTTGTCTCTCCTTGAACAACTCTGTGAACAAAGGTCAGGACGAGATCACAAGAGAGAAACGGAGCCTCCTAAATCCACCTACATTTGAAGGCCGGCAGGTACAATGGTCCTTCCTTCTGGGCTGCAAAACGTTGCTTTCCATTGAATTTAATCAGCGCCGAAGAATCTCGTTGCGAGAAGAACAGGAGGCCAAACTCGCAAGAGGGACCAGGGGGAACTCCTGGGAGAAAGCGCGAGCCATCCCTGGCCGATTTGCACAGAAAGGCCCTCGTGTAGAGTTATTCGTAATTGCCTTTTATAACCCATTCATCTCGGCTGCGAGGAACAATCTCCTCTACCTGCGCGGAGCCTAATGGCCCCTTGGCGAAGCCAGCCCTCCCCTTGACGCCCATTCAGAGAAAGAAGTTCCCACAGTTCTACTTCCCTAACGAAGTCATCCGAACAATCGGAAGAGTGGGTCCCATTGACTCACTCCGCCTCTTTCTCGGGGTGCCAAGTTTTAATGGTAACGTGATCGGGCGTTTGGGAGAGAGGGACAACACCCACCCTCTGTGTAAGCCCATCAGCAGGGGAAAGCAAACAAAGGTAGCATAGAAGGGGAGAACATTGTGGCCGACGGAGAGGATGTAAAGTGAGCCCAGTTGCCTGCCCCTTCGCTTGTTGGCAACGCAGCCTTGGCTTGCGAGCCCCTTTTTCACCTTTTGGAGCAAATAAATAGATTTGTTTTGTAACACCGAGCGAAAGGAGAGGGGAGGAGAGAGGCAAGAAAGAGCTACTAATTCTCTTCCCCTCCCAGGCTGTCTCCAACAATTGAGCCAAAGAGCTTTTGCTCAGCTGTGTAAAAACATTCCCCGCTTGCGCTCAGCCTCTTGACATTGGATACGCCAAAAAGTGGCTACGATGGGTCTTCCAAAAAAGTACATCCATTCTTTTTCTCTCTCCCCCCCCCACCACTCCCTTCTCTGCTCCAGTTCATGGAGTTTGAAGACTGAAGGTTGGTGGAGATGGGGGGTGGAGTAAAGAAATTGGGGTGGCTGGAGGAAAAAAAAAAGCCAGGACCACTTAAAGCAACTACTTTGAGGAGAGGACCAGACAGGGACAAAATAGGGCCAGGAAGTTAGTAACTGTTCTAGAGTCAAGCTTCTTGGAGTAGATGTTTCTCCATCATGTGGGACTTCTGGACAGATTGCCACCTTAGTGATACCTTGCATTATAGAGATCTGTCAAAAAAGGGAGTGGGGTTAGGACTTGACTTGACTTCTTCCTATAATGTACCTTTATATGTTGGGAGTGCATATAAAGGTTAGGTTACACTAACTACACCAGGGGTCTTCAAACCTGGCCCTTTTATGACTTGTGGACTTCAACTCCCAGAATTCCGTGCCTGGCTGAGGAATTCTGGCAGTTGAAGTCCACAAGTCATAAAAGGGCCACTTTTGAAGACCCCTGAACTACACTGTAGATTTAAAAGGTAAAAAGGTAAAGGTTCCCCCGCACATGCGTGCTAGTCGTTTCCGACTCTAGGGGCCGGTGCTCATCTCCGTTTCAAAGCCGAAGAGCCAGCGCTTGTCCGAGGACGTCTCCGTGGTCATGTGGCCGGCATGACTAGACGCCAAAGGCGCACGGAACGCTGTTACCTTCCCACCGTAGTGGTCCCTATTTTTCTACTTGCATTTTTACATGCTTTCGAACTGCTAGGTGGGCAGAAGCTGGGACGAGTAACAGGCGCTCACTCTGCTACGCGGCACTCGGGATTCGACCCGCCAAACTGCCGACCTTCCGATCGACAAGTTCAGCGTCCTAACCCACTGAGCCACCGCGTCCCTTCACTGTAGATTTAGGTTACACTAAAACAGGGTTTCTCAACCTTGGCAACTTTAAGACATGTGGTCGTATTCCCCACGCTGGCTGGGGAATTCTGGGAGTTGAAGTCCAGAGGTCTTAAAGTTGCCAAGGTTGAAAAACACTGCATGAAACTAATAAGTACACCTGGTGTCGCATGAGTCTTTTGGTTCCATTCTCAAAGAAAGTATTTTTTTTTATTTTTGTCAAAGTAAATTAGGTGAGGGGAGGGGCTTTCCTTTCTGTGAAACATGGAATATCTCTGAATAGTCTGCTGAGCACCAATAAATCCCTTCGAAAGAAACATCGCTGAGATGTCAGATTTCCTCAGCCCTTTTTCTGCTTCCCACAGGATTCGTGGCACCGCTCTCCCGATAGAGTTATATAATGTGATTTATACGAAAGGTTGTTGCTATTTTTTTCAGCAACTTCTGTATCCTCCAGAGAGAGATGTGCATATTTGTGAGAACGTTAAAACGGCTCGGTGACTCTTTTAGCTCATTCGGAAGGAGATATTATTGCTTTGTTTGTCTGTTTGTGTGTACGTGCGGGTGAGGGAGGGGCGTGGGGGTGTAATTTTCAGTTAAATTCCATGAGAATTTTTTTTCCTTCATGCAAATTTGTCTTACGTTGTTCACTTTTACACAGATTTTCCCAGTGTAAACGTTCCAAGGCGCACACTGTATTTTTTTTTTAATGTAAATCGTCTGTTGACGGCAGGGATCAAATGACAGGATCCTGATTGAAGACATCCAACAAAAGGGATTCCATCATCAGTCTGGATAACTGGTTCCGCCAACCAACTGTGCTAATATCAGGGATTTCCCCCCCCCCAATGTTCAACCACATTCGTAGAATCATAGGACTGGAAGGGACCTTGACGGTCTTCTAATCCAATCTTCAACCCGAGGCAGGAGTCCTTACATTTTCCTGGACAAATGGGTGGTCCAATAGTTTCTTGAAGAACTCCAGCATTGGAACATCCACAACTTTGGAAGACCAGCTTGTTCCACTGATTAATCTTTTGGTCAGGAAATTTCTCCTTAGCTCTAGGTTGGGTCTTCCTTTGAGGAGCTTCCGCCCATGGCTTCTTGTCCTCAGGTGCTATAGAGAATAAATTGATTCCTTCTTCTCTGGGACACCCTCCCCAGCATTGGAAGGCGCTATCGTGTCTCACCTAGTCCTTCTCTTGGTTAGGCTAAACGTAACTAGTTTCCTTTCGGTCCTCTGATGATAGTTGTTGCTCTTCTCCACGCTCTTTCTAGGGACTCCCCATCGGTTTTGTATCGTGGTGACAGGAGCAGTAGCAATAGCACGTAGACTTATATACCACTTCACAGTGCCTTTACAGCCCTCTCTAAGCAGTTTACAATGTCAGCCTATTGTCTCCAACAATCTGGGTCTTCATTTTGCCTCCTTCCTTCCTTCCTTCCTTCCTTCCTTCCTTCCTTCCTTCCTTCCTTCCTTCCTTCCTTCCTTCCTTCCTTCCTTCCTTCCTTCCTTCCTTCCTTGCAATAGCACTTAGACTTATATACCACTTCACAGCGCTTTACAGCCCTCTCTAAGCAGTTTTACAGTGTCAGCCTATTGCCCTCCCCCAACAATCTGGGTCTTCATTTTCCTTCCTTCCTTCCTTCCTTCCTTCCTTCCTTCCTTCCTTCCTTCCTTCCTTCCTTCCTTCCTTCCTTCCTTCCTTCCTCCCTTCCTCCCTCCCTCCCTCCCTCCCTCCCTCCCTCCCTTTTAATAGACTTACATACCACTTCACAGTGCTTTACAGCCCTCTCTAAGCAGTTTTACAGTGTCAGCCTATTGCCCCCCAACAATCTGGGTCCTCATTTTACCCATCTCAGAAGGATGGAAGGCTGAGTCATCCTTGAGCCGGTGAGAATCGAACTCCTGGCAGTGAGCAGAGCCAGCCTGCAATACTGCATTCTAAGGACTGTGCCACAATGGCTGTCACCTTTCACTTACATACCAGTAAGGTACAGGTATATGAAGATTTAGTCTTCCTGTAACTTAAATCCCTGTATCTTGCATTCATCCA
This sequence comes from Vipera berus, assembly GCF_964194415.1. Taxonomy (NCBI): domain Eukaryota; kingdom Metazoa; phylum Chordata; class Lepidosauria; order Squamata; family Viperidae; genus Vipera; species Vipera berus. The sequence continues at coordinate 85,986,109 of NC_138208.1, read as the reverse complement.
TGTGTATATGAATTGCCTTCTTTTCCTGAACTCCTTAGAGCAGTGATGGCGAACCTTTTAGAGACCGAGTGCCCAAACTGCAACCCAAAACCCACTTATGTATCATCAGGTGCCGGGTGGGCGTGGCCCTTTGGGTGGGCATGGCCCTTTGGGTGGGCGTGGCTGCAGTGGTAACAGCAGACTGGGTGGGACTAAAAAGTTCAATCAATCAATTCCAACTTTGCAAGAACTTTCCCCCCCCCCCACAAGAAGTTGAAATTGATTGATTGATTGAACTTTTTTTTTGTTTGTACATGGCGGAGGCCTAAGCGAAAAGGTTTTATAAAACCCAGCTGAAGGCCTAGGACTGGGGGTGACGGTGCGCGTGCCCATAGAGAGGGCTCTGCGTGCCACCTATGGCACCCGTGCCATAGTTTCGCCGCCACGGCCTTAGAGGGTACCACACCATTCTATGGATCAGCTACACCTGATCAACTCATTCTTCCAGTCCAGGGGTAGGCAACCTTGGCCCTTTTATGACTTGTGGGCTTCAACGCCCAGAATTCCTCAGCCAGGCTCGAGTGCTTCTGGGAGTTGAAGTCCACGAGTCATAAAAGAGCCAAGGTTGCCTACCCCTGTTCCAGCCCATTGGTGTTTCAATCTTTCAATCCCATCCAATCCTGCATCCCTTGCAAAGAGTTGCAACTTAATTTCCCATCGTGAATGCATTTTGCAGATCAAGCTTCTGAATCAGTGGTGTGTTGTGCATAAATCTCTCCCCCACCCCCCCACCCCCACCCCAATCCCGGATATGGGTAGAAATCTCCCTGCCTGCAAATGTTCAACTTTCTGCCCTAGCAGTAAAGGTCAGTGAGAACATGGAGTCAAGGCTGGCTATCTCTCCATCAAGAAATAAATAAATATCGGTCTGCTGGGATTCCACTTCACTATTCAGCTGCCTTTCTAATGAACCACGGAGCTTAGTAGCAACTGTTTTAGGAAGCGATATTTGTCTAACCCTTGAACTGGCCTACTATATTAATCTGAAACGTAACATTGCTCCTTCTGAGTTTCGAATAACAAACTTACCCGTTGGTTCAAAGGAATCCTTTGGAAGAGGCTTCTTTTAAAACTACTATTCTTGGTTTAATTAGACTTGAAATGTTTCGTTAGAAAAGCAAGGGAGAACTGCAACTTTTAATTAATAATCATAATCATCATAGTAAAGTTGGAAGGGACCTTGGAGGTCATCTAGTCCAACCCCCTGCTCAGGCAAGAAACCTTATACCATTTCAGACAAAGGGCTGCCCAGTCTCTTCTTACAAACTTCCAGTGTTGGAGCATTCGCATCTTCTGGAGGCAGGTTGTTCCACTGGTTAATTGTTCTCACGGTCTGGAAGTTTCTCCTTCCTGACTAATACTTGGCCCCAATGTTCCACAATGTTTATACTGCGTTAGTGAGATCATAGTTGGGATACTGACTAGAGGTCTGGCTACCACGATACGGAAAAGATGCTGAGATCCTAGAAAGCGTGCAGAGAAGATAATAAAGGGCCCGGAGGCTAAACTGCATATTGAACGGAACAACAGAACAGTAGAGATGGAAGGAGCCTTGGAGGTCTTCTAGTCCAACCCCTGCTGAAGCAATGATACTATATCATTTCAGGCGAATGGTTAACCAACCATTCTGAAAAAAAACCTCCAGTTATGGAGCATCCTTGGTTGAAGGAACTAGACATGTCTAGCCTATCAAAAAGAAAGATTAGCGCGGGGGGGGGGACACAATAATTATCTTCAAGTACTTGAGGGGCCGTCTCAGAGAAGAGGGGGTTGATTGATTCTCCAAAGCATCAGAGGACAGGATGAGAAGAGACAGCCATTTGTCTGAAATGTTATAGGGTTTCCTGCCTTAGCAGAGGGTTGGCCTAGATTTATTTATTATTTATTTATTATTTATTTAGATTTATATACCGCCCTTTCCCGAAGGACTCAGGGCGGTTTACAGGGCATTTAAAAGAAAGTCAATACAAACGTTAAAACAAATTTTAAAAGATTAAATAGAACCCTGAGAAAATTAAAACCCAGTTAAAATTAAGATTAAAAAAAAAATTCTCAGCCTGGGCCAGAGAGCTCGAAGAGCCAGGTCTTCAGGTCCCGGTGGAATGAACGGAGGTTGGGGGCAGTCCTAAGCTCCGCAGGCAGCTGGTTCCACAGGGCAGGCGCACCCACTGAGAAGGCCCTACCCCTGGGTGTTACCCGCCGGCAGTCTTTAACCGGCGGCACCCTGAGGAGACTCTCCCTGTGGGAGCGCACTGGACGAAGGGAACTTGATGCTGGCAGCAGGTGTTCCCTCAAATATCCTGGACCCTCGCCATTTAGGGCTTTATAGGTCATCACCAGCACCTTGAATCTCACCCGAAGGGCAACTGGAAGCTAATGCAGCTCGCGGAGTAGAGGTGTTACATGGGAGTATCAGGAGACCCCCATCACGACTCCAAGGTCCCTTCCAACTTATTATTATTATTATTAATATTGCTTGACCATGCAGCTTAGCAACAGCAATTATGGTGACCACTGTTAATCAGAAGCAATGGGTGGAAGCAGGGGTGGGATTCAAATAGGTGAACAACCGGTTCTCTGAGTTGATGCCACTTCCGGAAGTCCTTTCTGGTCCTGGGCAACAAAAAAAATTAGCTACCGGTTCTGCCAAAGTGGTGCAAACCGGTTGAATCCCACCTCTGGGTGGAAGGTTATTAAAGAGAGATCCAATCTAGAAATAAGGAGAAAATTTCTTGACAGGGACAACAATTGTGGGTGCTCCATCCACTGGAGTTTTTTTCAAAAACAGACCAGGACAACCATTTGACTGGGATGGGATATGTTCTTTGGCCTTGAACAGGGGGTTGAACTAAACACCTCCAAAGTCCTCTCCAGCACTGATTCTATCTCCTGAGTTCTTCTGATTCTCCAGTTTAAGAATTCATGCATTTTGTGGGTTTTGCTCCTTGGACCAGAAATTCACAAGCATGATTCACAACCCCATCCCAAATAACCAAACTTTGCAACTGGGTTCCGTGTTCCTTATTTTAAAATGAGCATCAAAAAGAGAGTCCTCACACTAGCTGGGAATCCAAAGTTTATGTTTCGTTGTTAAAAAAAAAGAGGTGTTTTTTTTAAAAAAAGCACTAGAGTTTGCCTGGTTGTTAATAAAATCAAGAACAGACTGTCTTAGATTAATTGTAAATATTGGGCAAGTCTTATTATTTTGATTGATGACTCCTACTATTTTGGCTGTTTTTGTTAATTTCTGATTTGACTTCAACAATATTGTTTAAATGACAAATTCTTATGTTCTATAAGTTTAATGTTATTAGTAAAATAGCAATGTTTTTTTTTCTTTCTCCTGTTCTGTAAGTTATTTAATTTTTACAATTCCTTCCTTCCTTCCTTCCTTCCTTCCTTCCTTCCTTCCTTCCTTCCTTCCTTCCTTCCTTCCTTCCTTCCTTCCTTCCTTCCTTTCTCCTATTTTTGGCAGTTGGTATAAATACTTTGTTGGTTTGAATTGCATTTTTAACTCTATTTTTTTTAATCTTTCCCCTTGGTCTCTAACTGCTTATGGCATCCTGGGATGATCTGAAATCGCGAGAAATCATAAGGTATTTCTGTTCCAAAACTTCCTTTCCCCCCCTCTATGATCTTATGCTTCAACATCATTTTTCCACCTTTTTGCCTCGTTCTGCTAAATAAAGACCCATTTGGGACAAACAATTCCTTCTCCGAAACTCACCAGGAGGAAAGATGACAGCCTACATCCAATTGGCTGAGTTGATGAAATACACTGGGCTATTCCTAGTTTTCCGGCCCTCTCAATTCCTGGTAAATAGATGGGGAAGAAATGGAGGTAGTGACAGATTTTATTTTCCTGGGCTCCAAGATCACTGCAGATGGGGACTGTTGTTGTTGTTAGTTGCGAAGTCGTGTCTGACCCATCGCGACCCTATGGACAATGTTCCTCCAGGCCCTCCTGTCCTCTACCATCTTCTGGAGTCCATTTAAGCTCACGCCTACTGCTTCAGTGACTCCATCCAGCCACCTCATTCTCTGTCGTCCCCTTCTTCTATTGCCCTCAATCTTTCCCAGCATTAGGCTCTTCTCCAGTGAGTCCTTCCTTCTCATTAGGAGGTGGCCAAAGTATTTGAGTTTCAGCTTCAGGATCTGGCCTTCTAAAGAGCAGTCAGGGTTGATCTCCTCTAGGACTGACCGGTTTGATCGCCTTGCAGTCCAAGGGACTCACAGGAGTCTTCTCCAGCACCATAGTTCAAAGGCCTCAATTCTTTGGCGCTCAGCCTTTCTTATGGTCCAGCTTTCACTGCCATACATTGCAACTGGGAAGACCATAGCCTTGACTATACGCACTTTTGTTGACAGGGTGATGTCTCTGCTTTTTAGTGTGCTGTCTAGATTTGCCATGGCTTTCCTCCCAAGGAGCAAGCGTCTTTTAATTTCTTGGCTACAGTCCCCATCTGCAGTGATCTTGGAGCCCAGGGAAATAAAATCTGTCACTACCTCCATTTCTTCCCCATCTATTTGCCAGGAATTGAGAGGGCCGGATGCCATGATCTTGGTTTTCTTAATGTTTAGTTTCAACCCAAGTTTTGCACTCTCCTTCTTCACTCGCAACAAGAGGCTCTTTAGTTCCTCTTCACTTTCTGCCATTAGAGTGGTATCATGGGGACTGTAGCCAAGAAATTAAAAGACGCTTGCTCCTCGGGAGGAAAGCAATGGCAAATCTAGACAGCACACTAAAAAGCAGAGACATCACCCTGTCAACAAAAGTGCGTATAGTCAAGGCTATGGTCTTCCCAGTTGCAATGTGTGGCTGTGAAAGTTGGACCATAAGAAAGGCTGAGCGCCAAAGAATTGAGGCCTTTGAACTGTGGTGCTGGAGAAGACTCCTGCGAGTCCCTTGGACTGCAAGGCGATCAAACCGGTCGGTCCTAGAGGAGATCAACCCTGACTGCTCTTTAGAAGGCCAGATCCTGAAGTTGAAACTCAAATCCTTTGGCCATCTAATGAGAAGGAAGGACTCACCGGAGAAGAGCCTAATGCTGGGAAAGGTTGAGGGCAACAGAAGAAGGGGACGACAGAGAATGAGGTGGCTGGATGGAGTCACTGAAGCAATAGGCGTGAGCCTAAATGGACTCCAGAAGATGGTAGAGGACAGGAAGGCCTGGAGGAACGTTGTCCATGGGGTCGCGATGAGTCGGACACAACTTCGTAGCTAACAACAACAATTCCTAGTTTCCAACTTATGAGCACCCCGTTACCACAAGTTTGCAAACAGGGATTCCAGAGAGGAAGAGGAAGGGGAAGGAAAAGAGGGAGGGGTTGTTTAGCTGGAGAATTGCCTAAACTTTTAGGTCCTCAAAACTGGAGTAGGCCATTGGAAGTGGTTAATTGCAGATAGCAATTAACAGGGGCAGAAGGACAATGGCCAACAGGTAGAGGCAGAATAAGAAGACTGTACACACACACACACACACATACACACACACACACACACACACACACACAAAACCTGGAGAGGAATATAAGAACACAGAACATTATGGAACATCATCAGAGTGGGAAGGGACCTTGGAGGTCTTCTAGTCCAACCCCCTGCTCAAGCAGGTGACCCTATGTCATGGTTGTCCAGTCCCTTCTTAAAAGCCTCCAGTGATGGAGCACCCACAACTTCTGAAGGCAAGCTGTTCCACTGGCTGATTGTTCTTACAGTCAGGAAATTCCTCCTTAGAGAAGATTGCTTCTCTCCTTGATTAGTTTCCATCCATTGTTTCTTGTCCTGCCTTCAGGTGCTTTGGAGAATATGTTGACCCCCTATTCTTTGTGGCAGCCCCCCAAATATTGGAACACTGCTATCATGTCACTCCTAGACCTTCTTTTCACTAGATTAGACATACCCAAATCCTATTTCTTCATATGTTTTAGCCTCTATCTCCCTAATCATCTTTGTTGCTCTTCTCTGCCCTCTTTCCAGAGTCTCAACATCTTTTTTATATTGTGGTGACCAAACCTGGATGCAGTGTTCCAAGTGTGGTTTTATTAAGGCTTTGTAAAGCAGTTTAAGAACTTCACATGATCTTGATTCTCTCCCTCTGTTTATACAGTCTTGGATTGCATTGGCTTTTTTGGCTGCCGCCGCACACTGCTGGCTCATATTTAAGTGATTTACGCACTATTGTACAAATTATATTTAAGTCCACTAGGACTCCATTATCCTTTTCACAGTTTCTGCTAGTCTGCACCGGTGCATTTTGTTTTTAATAATAGGAGAAGGTGTCAGTGTCAGAAGAAACATAGTATATCTTCAGTTTCAACAAAGCATAGCCAAGAAGAAAAGTTTCCAAATGAGAAACTTGGAGGTATTGTGGAAGTATTTTAGAACATATCTATGTCCTCATCAGGAGAAAATGCCCCATTTCAGATTACTGGATGGCATGCAATCATACGTTTGAATTCTTAGTCTTGAATATTTTTAATGTACCTGACAGTGAGATGGGTGGGAGGTAAATCTCATAAATAAATAAATAAATAAATAAATAAATAAATAAATAAATAAATAAATAAATAAATAAATAAGAATAAGAATAAGAATAAGAATAAGAATAAGAATAAGAATAAGAATAAGAATAAGAATAAGAATAAGAATAAGAATAAGAATAAGAATAAGAATAAGAATAAGAATAAGAATAAGAATAAGAATAAGAATAAGAATAAGGATAAGAATAATGATAAGAATAATGATAAGAATAATAAGAATAAGAATAATAAGAATAAGAATAAGAATAAGAAGTTGGAAGGGACCTTGGAGGTCATCTAGTCCAACCCCCTGCTCAGGCAGGAAACCTTATACCATTTCAGACAAATGGCTGGCCAGTCTCTTAAAAACTTCCAGTGTTGGAGCATGCACAATTTCTAGAGGCAGGTTGTTCCACTGGTTAATTGTTCTAACTGTCAGGAAGTTTCTCCTTAGTTCTAGGTTGCTTCTCTATCAAAGTGGGAAAGAGAAATTTGCCAGGATTAACATCTCCTATTCTTGCATATAATCTGTTCTACTAACATTTAAGGAAAAAAAACAACAACAATTGGGCTCACACAACGAGAGAAAAAGTTATTTTTTCTCCTCCTAAAATTTAGACTAAATGCAATGTCTGCTTTATATTTATAAAGCCAAGGAAGTTTAATTTTCCAACCTATGGCTTTTTTTAAAAAAAAATCCTCTGGTAATTATTCTCAGGCAAAAGATATCTATTAAATTTGGAAGACAGGAGTGTAAGCAACAAGAATAATGATTGCAGGATTGTTATTTACAAGCGTTTAAATTAATAAGGAAAAGCAGATGGAGACATTATTTTCAAAAGCGGGGTTTCAGCAAATAACAAATAAATGAACATTTAATGTAATATTTTCTTCCTGATTATGTTGCTCTTTCGGAAGGAGAGAAAAAAAAAAGTACCATTGATGAATGAAAGCAAGACATAATAAATAATGTTAATTGGTCATTGTGGATAATTAAAGTGAAAGTATCAGCACTGATAAATAGGACCTGCCCAAAAAAAGGAAGAGGAATTTGATCATAAATAAAACACCTTGCAGCTGAAGACTTGACATAGAACAATTTCAGCGGGAGAACGATGGATTTCCTGCTACTGGAAGAGACTTTGTTGGATGTGAATAACTGCCTAAACCAGCAATATTTTGTTTTTTATTTATTAGATTTTTATCCCGTCTTTATTACTTTAGAAGTAACACAAGGTGGTGAATGAACATAATGCTTCTTCTTTCTCCTATTTTTCCCAAAACAGCAACCTCATGAGGTGAGTTGGGATGAGAGGTGGTGGTGGTGGGGGCAAAGTCATGTCTAAGGTGGGACTAGAACTCACCATCTCCTGGTGATTGGTCCAAAGCCACCCAAACGCCTTTCATGCCTAAGGGGCGGGGACTAGAACTCCTATTCTCCTGGTTTCTTGGCCAGTACCTTAACCTCTACACCAGGGGTCTTCAAACTTGGCCCTTTTATGACTTGTGGACTTCAACTCCCAGAATTCCTCAGCCAGGCACGCTGGCTGAGGAATTCTGGGAGTTGAAGTCCACAAGTCACAAAAGGGCCAAGTTTGAAGACCCCTGCTCTACACCAAACTGGCTTTCCATGTTAGTCTTTCCAGTGTCCCCCAACTCTTCACATGCTCAAAGGAAATCTTGGCAGTTCCCTTCCTTCCATCCAGGGCATGGCATATAAGCATTGCTTGAGCAAAGTGCTCAGGATTGTCTGGGACACTTACACATCCTCTTCACGACCTGTTTTCCTTGCTACCTTCTGGGAGGAGGGGGCTTCGTGGTATCCGTAGCCGAACATCCAAATTCAGTCACGGTTTCGTTCCACGCAGTATCAGCCTTGTGAACTCGCAAGCTTTCTCTTTCCACTATGTATTCAAGACGGACAGTGATTAATATTTATATGTATTTATATGTAAGGGTGTAGGTAGGTAGGTATGGGTATAGCATCTTTGTATATCTACGTATAAAGCATGTTTATATGTCTGTTATGTATGTGTACACTTTTGAGAGCAGGCAATAGAACTTCATTTTTTTAATGTGTGCCGGTGCGCCCACAGTAAAAGAAAATGACAGTAAAGGTTATCTTAGCTATTTATCTTAAGGATAAGGATATTTAGTACAGTTTAATGCTGCTTTATTCTCCTTCCTAGGCCTGAGAAAGAAATATTTGAGAAGCTGCCCCAAAGAAGAAGGGGTCAAGCTATTCTCCAAAGCGCCTGAGGGCAGGGCAAGAAGCAATGGATGGAAACTAACCAAAGGACGTCCTTCCAGAATCACTGTTGAGACAATTGCTTTTTAACTCCTTTAGAAGTGAGCTAGAATGAAGAGGATAAACTGAGATAATCAGGTTTAGTACCTGATGATAATAAAATGTTTAGAACAGGGGGAAAAAAGTAAGCGAGGAAGGTTGTAAAGCAGGCCAGTAGGGAGAGAGGGAGCTTAAAGTAGGAAATGCTATTGAGCGTGAATCTAGGATGAAAAAAGGACTAGTGGGATGTCAGTGGAGGCAGGCAGGAAGGAAGGAAGGGAGGAAAGGAAGGAAGACAGGGAGAAAGGGGAGAAGAGGAAGAGAGGAAGGAAGAGAGGAAGGAAGGAAGGAAGGAAGGAAGGAAGGAAGGAGGAAAGGAAGGAGGAAAGGAAAGAGGAGAGAGAGAAAGGGGAGATGAGGGAGAGGGGAAGGATGGAAGGAAGGAAGGAAGGAAGGAAGGAAGGAAGGAAGGAAGGAAGGAAGGAAGAAAGAAGAAAGAGGAAAGGAAGGAGGAAAGGAAGGAGGAAAGGAAGGAGGAGAGAGAGAAAGAGGAGAAGAGGGAGAGGGGAAGGAAGGAAGGAAGAAAGAGAGGAAAGGAAGGAGGAAAGGAAGGAGGAGAGGGAGAAAGGGGAAAAGGGAGAGGGGAAGGAAGGAAGGAAGGAAGAAAGAAAGAAAGAAAGGAAGGAAGGAAGGAAGGAAGGAAGGAAGGAGAAAGAGAAAGAGGAGAAGAGGGAGAGGGGAAGGAAGGAAGGAAGGGAGGAAAGGAAGGAAGACAGGGAGAAAGGGGAGAAGAGGAAGAGAGGAAGGAAGAGAGGAAGGAAGGAAGGAAGGAAGGAAGGAAGGAAGGAAGGAAGGAAGGAAGGAAGGAAGGAAGAAGAAAGAGGAAAGGAAGGAGGAAAGGAAAGAGGAGAGAGAGAAAGGGGAGATGAGGGAGAGGGGAAGGATGGAAGGAAGGAAGGAAGGAAGGAAGGAAGGAAGGAAGAAGAAAGAGGAAAGGAAGGAGGAAAGGAAAGAGGAGAGAGAGAAAGGGGAGATGAGGGAGAGGGGAAGGATGGAAGGAAGGAAGGAAGGAAGGAAGGAAGGAAGGAAGGAAGGAAGGAAGGAAGGAAGGAAGAAGAAAGAGGAAAGGAAGGAGGAAAGGAAGGAGGAAAGGAAGGAGGAGAGAGAGAAAGAGGAGAAGAGGGAGAGGGGAAGGAAGGAAGGAAGAGAGGAAAGGAAGGAGGAAAGGAAGGAGGAGAGGGAGAAAGGGGAAAAGGGAGAGGGGAAGGAAGGAAGGAAGGAAGGAAGGAAGAAAGGAAGGAAGGAAGGAAGGAAGGAAGGAAGGAAGGAGAAAGAGAAAGAGGAGAAGAGGGAGAGGGGAAGGAAGGAAGGAAGGAAGGAAGGAAGGAAGGAAGGAAGGAAGGAAAAGAACTCCAGAATAATTATTTCCTAGGAAAGAAAAAAAATCAAACCATAAAAAAAGTAACAGTCCTATATAAAGGAAAGATGAGACTCTCTTTCAAATGCTGATCTTTTTGAATATTACATATTTTTTTTGCTCTGTTTCCTGCCGCTAGCAATGGGATAAAGGCTTATGGCCCCCCAGCTGCAATATTTTCTGTCTCTGGTGAAGGATGGAGTAGAAAAATAGCAAGCGGGGAAGGGGCTGGGGTTGATAGCAGATGTGATTGTGTGTAGCAAAGAAAGCAAACAAAAACGGAGATGGTAAGTCTAATGAATTCGGAACCTGGGAGGGAGAAACTCTTAGCGCCGCAGCTGAGAAATTGATAGCAGTGAATCTGCATCTCCCTGCGTCCATGTGTGTGCCGGTAAAAATGACCCTAAATTGCAAAATTAGAATGTTTCATGAAATTAATGGAAACAGGATCCCAGAAAGAATAAAGAGGAAGCTGGATAAATTAAAGATGTTATCGGCTCCCAAGCTGGAGTAATTGACTAAATTAACTTGTCTTAAAGAGACACATCCCGAGACATGGCCAAAAAAAAAAAAAAAATTAAGAGAAGATAAAAGGAAATTAGAGAATGTAATACGGCATCAGGAACCGGGAAAGGAAACAAACCAACATGGAGAGTGGCGACGTGATTGCCAAGGCAGAGATAGGTTTGTCAAAGGAGAAAGGATGAGCTATTTGCATGCATATGAGCCGTGGGGTAAACACGGCAGCTCCTTTGACAGTGACGGCCCTTATCATCTGGCTATTTATTCGCAAAGAGGTAAAGAAGCATTGGGACCACGCCTATCAAAGCATCTTTCTATGCTGCAAGATGCAGGTGGATCACCCCCTTCAAACCCCTTGCAATTTGCTGGGGGAGAACAACGTGAGTGTGGCAATTTCACTTGCACCGTGCATGGTTCCTCAACCGTCCACTTCATTGTCTGTGAAGGGGATGTTCCTGTTTGCACAACTCAACTCTCCTGGAATCAGCAGACGAAGCAGGCTCCTGCTTACTGTTGAAGTACTAAGTTGAAAGGTAAAGCTTTCCCTTCTCCAGCCATGTCCGACTCTATCTTCGTTTCTTGAACGAAGGAGCCAACAAAGATGATGAGTGGGCGGGAGGCTAAAACGTATAAGGAGCGGTTGCTGGAATTGGGGATGTCTAGTTTAATGAAGAGAAGGACGAGGGGGGACATGATAGCAGTGTTCCAATATCTCAGGGGCTGCCCCAAAGAAGAGGCAGTCAAGCTATTCTCCAAAGCACCTGAAGGTAGGACAAGAAGCAACAGATGGAAACTAACTAAGAAGAGAAGCAACCTAGAAGTAAGGAGAAACTTCTTGACAGTGAGAACAACTAACCAGTGGAACAACCTGCCTCCAGAAGCGGTGAATGCTCCAACACTGGAAGTTTTTAAGTAGAGGCTGGACAGCCATTTGTCCGAAATGGTATAGGGTTTCCTGCCTGAGCAGCGGGTTGGACTAGATGACCTCCAAGGTCCCTCCCAACTTTATTATTAGGAGCCTTGGTGGAGCAGTGGGCTAATGCCTCCTTAAGTAACACCAGCTGCCTGCAATTAGTGCAGGTTCGAGTCCCACCAGGCTCAAGGTTGACTCAGCCTTCCATCCTTCCGAGGTAGGTAAAATGAGGACCCAGATTGTTGGGGGCAATTAAGTTGACTTTGTAATAATGCCGCTTGGGGGTGTGTGTGAAAGCCCTAATAAGCAGGCATATACATAGAATGAAGGCTACTGCTAAGCTTGTAAGCTGCCCTGAGTCTTCGGGGAAGGGCGGGATATAAATGGAATTAAAATAAAAAATAAATACCGTAAATTATTGATCATCGCACAGTCAGCCACATGTTCAGGCTGGATCTGGCATTTTTGTCTACCTATCGAGTCCTTACCAAGGACCTGGGATAGGCAGATGTGGATGTTGGATGGTATTACAGATATCATCGCAGGATGGAAGCAGTTCCTAGTAAGGCCGCCTTTTGCAGCTGACTAATGGCGAATTTGTCAATGCCAATTGTGTTCAAGTGTTGCTCCAGTTGTTTTGGGATTGCACCCAAGGCGCCTATTACTATTGGTACTCCCCTTGCTTGCCTTTGCCACAGTCTTTCTATTTCTATTTGTAGGTTTTTGTATTCTGTTATCTTCTCCAGTTCTTTCTCGTCTATTCTGCTGTCTCCAGGCACTGCCATGTCCACTCTCCAGACTTTTTTGTCTTTCTTATCGACAATTGTTAAGTCCGGGGTGTTATGTTGCAGGTTCTTGTCAGAGCAGTTTAACTTTATCATTTTCTATGACTTTCTCTATTTTATGATCCCACCAGTTCTTGCTTACAGGCAAATGATATTTCTTGCTATTCCTGGCTCAGGAATTCTGGGAGTTGAAGTCCACGAGTCATAAAAGAGCCAAGGTTGCCTACCCCTGGATAGGGTTTCCTGCCTGAGTGGAGGGTTGGACTTGAAGACCTCCAAGGTCCCTTCCAACTGTGTTATTCTGTTATTCTATTATTCAGGTTGGGCAACTCTAAAGAATTGAAGCCTTTGAACTCTGGTGCTGGAGAAGACTGCTGTGAGTCCCTTGGACTGCAAGGCGATCAAACCAGTCAGTCCTAGAGGAGATCAACTCAGTTTATTATTTTATTTTATTTTATTATTTTATTTTATTTTATTTTATTTTATTTTATTATTTTATTTTATTTATTTATTTTATTTTATTTTATTTTATTTTATTTTATTTTATTTTATTTTATTTTATTTTATTTTATTTTATTTTATTTTATTATTTTATTTTATTTTATTTTATTTTATTTTATTTTATTTTATTTTATTATTTTATTTTATTTTTTTTATTTTATTTTATTTTTATTTTATTTTATTTTATTTTATTTTATTTTATTTTATTTTATTTTATTTTATTTTATTTTATTTTATTTTATTTTATTTTATTTTATTATTTTATTTTATTTTATTATGTTTAGTTTAGTTTAGTTTAGTTTAGTTTAGTTTAGTTTAGTTTAGTTTAGTTTAATTTATTATTTATTTGTATCACATCTTTACAAATAACTCAAGGTGAAAACATAGCAAACACACTTTCCTCCTCCTATTTTCCCCACAACAACAATCCTGTGAGGTGGGTTGGGCTGAGACAGTGTTTGGCCCAATTCATCTAGCAGGCTTTCATACCTAAGGTGGGACTAGAACTCACGGTCTCCTGGTGATTGGCCCAAAATCACCCAGCCAGTTTTCATGCCTAAGGAGGAACTAGAACTCACATTCTCCCAAGTTTCTAGGCTAGTACATTAATCACTACACCAAACTTGGTGTCTAATACTACGGAGTAGTTGCAATGTATGGCAGTGAAAGCTGGACCATAAGAAAGGCTGAGCGCCAAAGAATTGAGGCCTTTGGACTATGGTGCTGGAGAAGACTCCTACGAGTCCCTTGGACTGCAAGGCGATCAAACCGGTCGGTCCTAGAGGAGAACAACCCTGACTGCTCTTTAGAAGGCCAGATCCTGAAGTTGAAACTCAAATCCTTTGGCCGCCTAATGAGAAGGAAGGACTCACTGGAGAAGAGCCTCATGCTGGGAAAGGTTGAGGGCAAGAGAAGAAGGGGACGACAGAGAATGAGGTGGCTGGATGGAGTCACTGAAGCAGTAGGCGTGAGCTGAACTCCAGAAGATGGTAGAGGACAGGAAGGCCTGGAGGAACGTTGTCCATAGGGTCGCGATGGGTCGGACACGACTTCGCAACTAACAACAACAACAAAGCATCCTCCTCTTGCTAAATATTCTTTTGTGAATTTGCCACTTTAATAAAACTTCTTTTTTTTATTAAAGAGTTTTACAAAAACAAAATTTTACAATATATCCCCAAATCCCTCCCACCCCAAACCCACCCACTTCCCCCCCCACTTCCCAGAGCTAAATACAGGATTATAGTTACAATAATCATATTCTAAATAAAAATTATGCATAATATACAATTAACCAAATTCATAATGCGCTTTAACTCTCTTTTAACATAACTACCAACAACGTATCAATAACAATATCCCACTAAAATCTACTCATAAGCTAAATGGTACTTTTTAGTCCCATATTTGTTTTGAATATAATTTATCCATCTCCTCCAAACTGAAATATATCTTTCCTGTGAATGATCCTTCAGATAAGCAGAAATCTTAGACATTTCTGCAAGATTCTAAACTTTAAACACCCATTCTTCTACAGTGGGCAAACTATCCTTCTTCCAATATTGTCCCACCAGTAACCGTGCTGCCGTTATCATGTTCAACATCAAGTTAGTTTCTTTAACATCACAATCTACAACAATGCCCAATAAAAACAATTGCGGGGAAAACTTTATCTTTCTCTTAAAAATCTTTTGAATGTTCCACCAAATTTTAATCCAAAAAGCTTTTATATTTCTACAAGTCCACTTTAATAAAACTTCTGAGGAGCCACAATTCTTATCCTTGTCCTCTTTCTCTGGAATGCGCTGAAGGATCTACTGAAGTACGTACCCTCTTGAAACTCAGCTCAGGACCGGCTAGAAAATATAAGTCACTGCTTTTCATTCATTTTCATTAATTTTTGGCGGCCCTTCGTTTGCCATCAACACACCTCTTCCTCCCCAAATTAGTGCAAAATTGGGGAAAGCGTAGGAAAGGCAGCCAGGAAACTGTGTTTCCAAGGTGCCAGCATGATGCGCAGGCATCTGAGGGCACAGTAAGGGTGATGTAAGGAATGAAGAAACCGTAAAATCAATTTCATCCCATTTGCTTGGAAATGAACAATTATAGGGCACCAGGTAGGGCAACTGAACTTATGGGTTTTCATCCAACTTCAGCGTCAGAAGGCGAGTTTGACAGATCCTTAGGTAAACAGCTTTTGTTTAAGTGGGAAGAGAAGAGCCATGGGAAAACCCACAAAGAAATATAATTGCAGACAAGATTCACAACGCTCTGGGGGGAGTCAGTCTCTTCCATTCCTCTCTGAACTCTCGTCCCCCAAAGGTAGAAATCTCGCCATACCTTGTGGAGTTTCCCTGGCTTCAGCATCAAACGCCAGAGGAGGCAGCCAGAAAAGGGTTCACGCCCTCCACCTTTTGCCAGCTCCAATTAAGCCCAGAGCTACAATACAAAAAATAAAAGGGGGGGGGAAATAAAAGTGAGTCTTGGCAATTAAATGCACATTGTGTTTATCTTTGGCATTTTCCAGGAATCTGCCCGTCTCCCAGAGGTGCCAGGCTGACAGTCCTGGAGACGTGGTTCTCATGCCACAAGGGATTCCAAAGATTATTTTGTTTTGTCTTTTAACTGTTTCCTTCTCCGTCTCCCACATGCTCACAGTCAGAAGTGGAGAACAGTAGCTTTTCTTGTCAGCGTGCTTCCCCCCCCCCCCAGGGATGATATCCAAGGTGAAACAATCAGCTAGAGAACATGAGATTATTTTTTTTAATCCCATTTATATCCCGCCCTTCTCCGAAGACTCAGAGCGGCTTACAATTTAAAGCACAAATCAATGTGCTTAGCAATAGGACAGGGGTGTCAAAGTCAATTTCATTGAGGGCCGCATCAGCATTGCGGTTGCCCTCAGGGGGCCGGGTGGGTGTGGCCTGGGTGGGCGTGGCCTACTGGGTGGGCGTGGCTAGAGTGCGTATGGCCTACTGGGTGGGCGTGGCCAGCTCTACATCGTTCGCATCAAGGGTGCCTATGGGGGCCTGGGCAGGAGTGGGACAGATCTGAGGGTCTCTGGCAGAAGGAGGGTCTCTGGGCCAGGGCCAAGGCAGTGGAGGCTGTTCCCTCACTGTTTCCAGGATGGCTTCGCGGGCCACGTGAAACCACTTCGCAGGCCGCATCCGGCCCCCGGGCCTTGTGTTTGACATGTCTGCAATAGGAGAAGGAAGATTTTGCAACTGTCAGAGGAACTAAGGGTCAGATCGTTTTCTTTTCTCAAAATCTTATTGTTTATTGAATACATGGCCTGTTAAGGTGAGGTAAAACCAACTCTGAAATCCCAAGGCATCAGTCCATAGCATATAACAATGACTTTCCCAGCCAAACCTCCCCCAGATGTCCATGTAGCTGATGTAAACATGTCCTCTTTGTTATGGGAACCGTCTGCTCTCTTCTTCACACCTTCTAGAATGTCCTTGAAAGGTTTCCATAGTGCCGACTCTCAACCCACTTCCGTAGAACTGCAGAGGTTTCGTTTCTCTAACTGACCCATTTGAAAACAACACCTCCCCCCCTTTATTCTAATGGCAAGATGAAAACAAAGAGCCTCGTAACTGCTAAATGTTCACTCTTGACACTAAGCTTGTTTGCAACAACAGAATTGTAGGCTCTCTCAGTACTTCCTTTGAGACGTTCCTCTGTCTGGATCTTGTCCCTTCCTGGCTCATTTGTCCCAATGCTTCTAGAAGTTTCCCCCATCTTGAGGAAAACCAACTGGGCTGAAAAATCCACTCTTTGAGAACTTGCTTGGCTGGAACAGATTTTAAGTTTTGTAAAGTTTTGTAAAGTTCTAGTACCGCTTTACAAAGCCTTAGTAAGACCACACTTGGAATACGGCATCCAGTTCTGGACGCCACCATATAAAAGAGATGTTGAGACACTGGAAAGATTTCAGAGAAGAGCCACAAGAATGTTTAGGTGGCTGGAGGCTAAAACATACGAAAAAAGGGTTACAGGAATTGGGTATGTCTAGTCTACTCTTTAAGAAGAAATTCATTTGTCTGAAATACCATAGGGTTTCCAGTCTGAGCAGGGGGTTGGCCTAGAAGACCTCCAAGGTCCCTTCTGATTCTGTTCTTCTGCAAGCAGCTTTAAGGTTAAGTACAGTTTTTGATTGCCTAGTTCGCTGCTTAAATGATACACAGTCCTTTACTACTATTTTATTTTATTTTTTATTTTACTTTTTATTTTATTTATATCTGATTTATTTTATTTTATTTTATTTTATTTTATTTTATTTTATTTTATTTTATTTTATTTTATTTTATTTTATTTTATTATTTTATTATTTTATTTTATTTTATTTTATTTTATTTTATTATTTTATTTTATTTTATTTTTTATTTATATTTTATTTTGTTTTTTATTTTATTTGTATTTGTATTTTATTTTGTTTTGTTTTATTATTTTATTTTGTTTTGTTTTGTTTTGTTTTGTTTTGTTTTATTATTTTATTTTATTTTATTTTATTTATTTTATTTTATTTTATATTTTACTTTATTTTATTTTGTTTTGTTTTTTATTTTATTTATATTTTATTTTATTTTGTTTTGTTTTATTTTATTATTTTATTATTTTGTTTTGTTTTGTTTTGTTTTGTTTTATTATTTTATTTTATTTTATTTTATTTTTTATTTATATTTTATTTTATTTTGTTTTGTTTTTTATTTTATTTGTATTTTATTTTGTTTTGTTTTATTATTATTTTGTTTTGTTTTGTTTTGTTTTGTTTTGTTTTATTATTTTATTTTATTTATTTTATTTTATTTTATATTTTACTTTATTTTATTTTGTTTTGTTTTTTATTTTATTTGTATTTTATTTTATTTTGTTTTGTTTTATTTTATTATTTTATTATTTTGTTTTGTTTTGTTTTGTTTTATTATTTTATTTTATTTATTTTATTTTATTTTATTTTATTATTTTATTTTATTTTATTATTTTATTTTATTTTATTTTATTTTATTGAATTTATATAGCCGCCTACTTGTTTGCAACCACTCTGCAGGCAGCTTACAAAGCAGTAAAAAACGCAAAATAGAAAAAAAATGGCTTGCTTAATGGTGTGCGACAGCACACCATTAAGCAAGCCATTTGACGGGCTCCCTCACCCTTTGGGCTCTCCAGGCCCGCTGGCACAACCTCATCTCCAGGGCCTTCCGAAAGAGTGTCGGATCTGATTTAACTAATTCTAATCCTTCTACGCAACCCCCGAAGGGCAACACCCCGTGTGTGTCCTTGAGCCTCCCGCCACCAGTCTAGCCAAAGGGGTTAGCATGACTCTCCTCTGCGGCTGGGGCTGTGAGTCAAAGTGCAAAGCTCACCCTTTTGCCACTAACGCGAAGCATGAGGTGAAGAAAGGCAACACCAGCCAGGATCTCTTCAGATAACACGGCCCACCCTGTTAAGCTCCAATACCAGCTTCTGGAACAACACAATTAAGGTTGAGGCTGGGGCTGTTTCAGAGGTCACTTGCTTTTCTCTTATTGATTCCTTCTGCAAATATAAGACACGCCAAACCTTTAAAGAGAGAGAGAGAGAGAGAGAGAGAGAGAGAGAGAGAGAGAGAGAGAGAGAGAGAGAGAGAGAGAGAGAGAGAGAGAGAGAGAGAGAGAGAGAGAATGATATATAGCTTTGAAATAATAACTTGAGGCTCTTGGGGTAAGTTGAGCTGTGTTTACTTAGGAATTCCAGGTGACCTCGGCCACTGGTGACCTTGGCCACTTATAAGAAACAATAAGGTCCTTCAGATTCGGGCCTTCAAAGATCTATAACTTGCTAAATGAATTAAGACATTAATGTCTGTTTGGGGATCAGCTCTCAGCTTAACAGGTTAACCTCTAAGCCATCCGGGAAGGAAAAAGCAAGTGAGATTTGGCCAAAACTTGTACGGAGGCAGTAACTGATAGCTACAGCCCACCCATCGGATAACCGTTTTGGAAAGTGAGGTTTTTCCTTTCCTAAGGAAACAAGCAGGAGAACTAATCTCAACTGACATCTTGGTTGGTAATAAAACTGCTGAGAACTGGCGTAGGTCTTTCCTGATCTCAGACGGTCTGGCTCTAGAAGAAAAAAGAAGAGGAGGATCATTTAGAATAGAATTCAGCTGGAAGGGATCTTGGAGGTCTTCTAGTCCAGCCCTCTGCTCAAGCAGCAGAACCTATACCATCTCAGACAGGTGATTGTCTAGTCCAGGGGTAGGCAACCTTGGCTCTTTTATGACTCGTGGACTTCGACTCCCAGAATTCCTGAGCCAGCCGTGCTGGCTCAGGAATTCTGGAAGTCGAAGTCCACGAGTCATAAAAGAGCCAAGGTTGCCTACCCCTGGTCTAGTCTCTTCTTAAAGATCTCCAGAGATGGAGCACCCATGATTTCTGGGGTTAAGCTGTTCCACTGGTTAATTGCCATCACTGTCAGGAAGTTTCTCCTTAATTCCAGGTTGCTTCTCTCTTTGGTCAGTTTCCAACCATTGTTTCTTGTCCTGCCCTCTGGTGCTTTGGAGAATAATTTGACCCCCTCTTCCTTGTGGCAGCCCCTCATATACTGGAATGCTCCTATCATGTCTCCCCTATTTCTTCTTTCCTTTAGACTAGCCAAACCCAAGTCCTGTAGCCGTCCTTCATATGTTTTGGTCTCCAGGAGTAAACTTGTACAGGTAATCCTCAACCCTAAGTGAGCCCAAAATTTCTGGGGCCCAGTGAGACATTTGTTAAGTGAGTATTGCCCCAGTTTACAACCTTTCTTGTCACAGCTGTGGCAGTCGCTGCAGTTGTCAAATTAGTAACACGGTTGTTAAGTGAGCCTGGCTTCCCCATTGATTCTGCTTGTCAGAAGGTCACAAAAGGGGATCACGTGCCCGCACCGGCCGCCACCACCGTCATAAATATGAACTAGTTGCCAGACATCTGAGTTTTGATCACCTGACCACAGGGACGCCACAATGGTTGTAAGTAAACAGACATAAGTGACTTTTTCCAATGCCGTTGTAACTTTGCACGGTCAATAAATGAACTGTTGTTAAGTCGAGGACTACCTGTAGATGGATTCCAAAAATTCTTGAATTCCCTATAACAGGGAAGATTGCCTTGGTCTGTGAAGCTTTGAAGATATGTGAGCTGATTTTCTTTTGTGACAAATTGGCTTTGATTCATGGCCAACTCAACTCCTAGACTGAATGATGTGGACCAGACATGTCAAACTCGCGACGTCACGTGACGTTGCACGACGTATCGGAACTTTTTCCCATTGCCGGCAATGGGATGGGCGCGGTTTCTCCGTGATGCTCTGGCCCGTGGGCCGGCAGTTTGACACCCCTGATGTGGACCATCTATTACAGTGGTGGGATTCAGCTGGTTCGCACCGGTTTAGGAGAACCTGTAGCTAATTTTTTTTTGAGTTTGGAGAACCAGCTGGAGGAGGCCTCCCAGGCCTAGAATGGCTTGCCGGAAATGCAAGGATGCCACTTCCGGAAGTCCATTCTAGGCCTTGGAGGCCTGGAGGAGGCCTTCCAGGCCTTGAACTGCCCACCAGAAGTGCGTGGATGCCACTTCCGGAAGTCCATTCTAGGCCTTGGATGCCCAGGCATGCATCCATGCAGAGAACCAATTGTTCAGGTATTTGAATCCCACTACTGATCTACTACCACCTCATTAAACCATATCATCATCATCATCATCATCATCATCATTATTATTATTATTATTATTATTATTATTATTATTATTATTATTATTATTATTATTATTATTATTATTATTATTATTATTATTATTATTTGATGAAATGGATGGAGAATTGTCTAAGGCACCAGCATTTCCTAGGTCATTATCGCCGAGCACAGAGAAACCTGTTGTTCATAACTCGTCTCTTCAAAGCCTTAGTAAGGCCCACATCTGGAGTACCGCATTCAGTTTTGATCACCACATTACAAAAAAGACATTGAGACTTTGGAAAAAGTCCAAAGAAGAGCAGCTAAGATGATTAAAGGCCTGGAGACTAAAACATATGCAGAACGGTTGCAGGATTTGGGAATGGCCAGTCTAGAGAAAAGAAGGACGAGGGGTGACATCAGTGTTCCAGTATCTCAGGGGCTGCCACAAAAAAGAGGGAGGGGGGGACAGTTTACTTTCCAAAGTGCCTGAAGGCAGGACAAGAAACAACGGATGGAAAGTAATCAAGGAGAGAAGCAACCTAGAGCTAAGAAGAAATTTACTGACAGTTAGAGCAATTAATCAATGGAACAACTTGCCTCTAGAAGTTGTAGATGCTCCAACACTGGAAGAAGAGATTGGACAACCATTTGTCTGAAGTGGTATAGGCCAGAACGAGAAACAATGGTGTGGAAACTGACCAGAGAGAAAATTAACCTGGAATTAAGGAGAAACTTCCTAACAGTGAGGACCGAGATGCCCTACGCACAGTCACTCATGCGCTCGTGACCTCCCGTTTAGACTACTGCAACGCTCTCTACATGGGGCTGCCCTTGAGGACCACTCGGAGGCTTCAACTGGTGCAAAATGCAGCCGCGCGAGTTGTGATGGGAGTTTCCCGTTACTCCCATGTAACACCTCTGCTCCGCGAGCTGCATTGGCTTCCAGTTGCCCTCCAGGTGAGATTCAAGGTGCTGGTGATGACCTATAAAGCCCTATATGGCTTGGGTCCAGGATATCTGAGGGAACACCTGCTGCCGGCATCAAGCTCCCTTCGTCCTGTGCGCTCCCACAGGGAGGGTCTTCTCAGGGTGCCGCCGGTCAAAGAATGCCGGCGGATGACACCCAGGGGGAGGGCCTTCTCTGTGGGGGCGCCTGCCCTCTGGAACCAGCTGCCTGCGGAGCTTAGGACTGCCCCCGACCTTCGATCATTCCGCCGAGGCCTGAAGACCTGGCTCTTCGAGCTTTCCGGCTCAGGCTGAGTTTTAATTGGGTTTTAAATGGGGTTTTACATGTTGCAGGGACTTAGTTTAATCGTTTTTAAATTGGTCTTAATTTTTGTATTAATGTTTTAAAAATTATACCCTGTAAACCGCCCTGAGTCCTTCGGGAAAGGGCGGTATATAAATTCAATAAAATAAATAAATAAAATAAATTAACCTGTGGAACAGCTTGGCCTTCAGACGTCGTGAGTGCTTCATTACTGGAGGTTTTTAAGAATAGACTGGACAGTCACTTGTCTGAAATGGCAGAGGGTCTCCTGCTGGAGCAGGGGGCTGGACTAGAAGACCTCCAGGGTCCCTTCCAGCTCTATTCTGATTCTGATTCTGAAAGCACTCACTGGGTGGCTAGCAGCAAATTATATTTCTTCATTTATGCCATCTTATCTTCACCCAACCATTGAACTGCAAAAGGTGGAACATGGCTTTCAGTATTGATGGTTGGAGGCCAGACACCTTTATGGAGGATTAAGTTGTAAGTAGTTATCAGTATTAATGGTTTTTACTATCTCCTAAATTGCAGGCAGTATAGCTAAAATAATGGCTGATGGGGAGAGATACTGGAAGGAACTACTCGTCTTCCTGTTGAGCCCTGAAAGCTTCCTTAATTTATTTAAGAAAATTTATATGGCTGCCCAACTCACTCACAGTGATGCTTGGCGGTTCACAGAAGTAAAATACAAAATGTAATAACTCCTCAAATTTCTGGAATAGAGAGCAACAGAGTTGGAAGGGACCTTGGAGGTCTTCTAGTCCAACCCTCTGTCAAGCAGGAGACACTATACCATTTCAGACAAGTGGCTGTCCAGTCTCTTCTTATAAGCCTCCTACATTGGGGCACCCACAACTTCCAAAGGCAAGCTCTTCCACTGGTCGATTGTTCTCACTGTCAGGAAATTTCTCCTTAGTTCTAGGTGTGGCTCTCTCCTCGATTAGTTTCCATCCATGGCTTCTTCTTGTTCTGCCTTCAGGTGCTTTGGAGAATAGTTTGACCCCCTCTTCTTTGTGTCAACCTCTCAAATATTGGAACACTGCTAACAAGAGCCTTGGTGGAGCAGTGGGCTAATGCCTCCTTAAGTAACACCAGCTGCCTGCAATTAGTGCAGGTTCGAGTCCCACCAGGCTCAAGGTTGACTCAGCATTCCATCCTTCCAAGGTAGGTAAAATGAGGACCCAGATTGTTGGGGGCAATTAAGCTGACTTTGTAATAATGCCGCTCAGGGGGGGGGGCAAAAGCCCTAATAAGCAGGCATATACATAGAATGAAGGCTATTGCTAAGCACATTGATTTGTGCTTCTTAGATTGTAAGCCACCCTGAGTCTTCGGGATATAAATGGGAATTTTTTAAAAAAATGTCTCCCCTAGTCCTTTTTCCATTAGATTAGATACACCGAATTCCTGTAACCATTCTTCATATGTTTTAGCTCCTTAAGCAAAACTCTAGAAGAATGTCTATAAAAAGTGTTGGGGTATCTCTCTGTGTCTCTGTCTGTCTGTCTGTTGGTCAGATAGATAGATAGATAGATAGATAGATAGATAGATAGATAGATAGATAGATAGATAGATAGATAGATAGATAGATAGATAGATAGATAGATAGATAGATACACACACACATATAGATAGATAGAAATAGAGATAGAGATAGATAGATAGATAGATAGATAGATAGATAGATAGATAGATAGATAGATAGATAGATGATAGATAGATAGATAGAACGATAGAACTATATATAGATATATAAACTATATATAAAACTATAGATAGATATAGATAGATATAGATAGAGAGATAGACAGAGATAGAGATAGAGATAGAGAGATAGAGATAAGATAGATAGATAGATAGATAGATAGATAGATAGATAGATAGATAGATAGATAGATAGATAGATAGATGGATGGATGGATGGATGGATGGATGGATGGATGGATAGATAGATAGATAGATAGATAGATAGATAGATAGATAGATAGATAGATAGATAGATAGATAGATAGATAGAGATAGAGATAGAGATATATAAAAAATACATACAGGCATCCCTTTTATCCTCATTTTTTCATTTCATTTCTTCCACACCAACAGAGAACAAAAACAAAGAAACCAGAACAACACCCCCCCCCCAAACTCTTCAATGTGTCTTCACCGAAGTGGGCAGCTTTATGAAATAATCACAGTTGTAATGATAACAGAAAAAAAAAGAGATCTTCACATAAACAAATCTTTTTTAAAAAATAAAACAAAAAGAAAGCCTCATACATACAGGATTTGTGAACTGAAAGAGATGAGAGAACAGCTTGAAGCAATACTGTTCAAACGCTGGAATGTGTTAAAGCAGAGAAGGGAGCTACGGGCAGTTCACAAATAACATTTGACCTGAGGGAAGTTACAAATCTCCTGGGGCACAACCTTGATTGGTATAATATTTTACACTTTCCTCTACTTTTTGCTGTGCTTTAGTATCAGTGGCCTTCAACTACTAACCGGCTCTCTCTTAGTAAAAAAGGTAAAGGTTCCCCCGCACTTGCGTGCTAGTCGTTTCCGACTCTAGGGGCCGGTGCTCATCTCTGTTTCAAAGCCGAAGAGCCAGTGCTTGTCCGAGGACATCTCCGTGGTCATGTGGCCAGCATGACTAGACGCCAAAGGCGCACGGAACGCTGTTACCTTCCCACCGGAGTGGTCCCTATTTTTCTACTTGCATTTTTACGTGCTTTCGAACTGCTAGGTTGGCAGAAGCTGGGACGAGTAACAGGCGCTCACTCTGTTACGCGGCACTCGGGATTCGACCCGCCAAACTGCCAACCTTCTGATCGACAAGCTCAGCGTCCTAACCACAGGAATCCAAATAAAACTTTTCTTTTTCCTTTCCTTTCCTTTCCTTTCCTTTCCTTTCCTTTCCTTTCCTTTCCTTTCCTTTCCTTTCCTTTCCTTTCCTTTCCTTTCCTTTCCTTTCCTTTCCTTTCCTTTCCTTTCCTTTCCTTTCCTTTTTTCTTTTCTTTCTTTCTCTCTCTTCTCTTCTCTTCTCTTCTCTTCTCTTCTCTTCTCTTCTCTTCTCTTCTCTTCCTTTCCCTTCCCTTCTCTCTTTTTCTTTTCCTTCCTTCCTTCCTTCCTTCCTTCCTTCCTTCCTTCCTTCCTTCCTTCCTTCCTTCCTTCCTTCCTTCCTTCCTTCCTTCCTCTTTTCTGCCAGAATTAGCGTATTGCAAAACATTACTCTGTTCTAAATAGTTATATATTTAATTATTTGTTATTAATTCCAAATATAACTGTGCACATACACACACGTAAATACATATATGCAAAGAAATAGGATACAATCTTGCACTTAATTTTTCCTGTTAAAGCCTTCTGTTTTCCTTTTGGGATGGAGGTTTAAGTATTTTGATGTTTCCTTAAAATAAATACAACTATATGGGCACATTGATCTAACTACCAGAGAGGTTTTACTCTGAACAACCAAACTGAAGCCTCAAATGATTAAGAGCTCTGGAAAAACCTGGGATCTTTTAGACTATTTTTGTGTTATTGTCCTAAGGTACATTATTTCACTACTGATTCTCTGGTTCCAGAGCTGGAGAGTTAGTATTGCAGTACAGGTAATCCTTGACTTACAACCATTTGCTTGCTGACTGTTCAAAATGACAACAGCATTGGAAAAAGTGACTTATGACCGTTTTTCACAGTTGCGACCTTTGCACATGATCACGTGATCAAAATTCTGACGCTTGGCAACTGGCACGTACTTATGACGGTTGCCCAGTGTCTCGGGGTCACGTGATCCCCTTTTGCGACCTTCTGACAAGCAAAGTCAAATGGGGAAGCCAGATTCTCTTAACAAACCTTTGTTACTAACTTATCAACTGCAGTGATTCACTTAACAGCAGTGGCAAGAAAGGTCGTAAGATGGAGTATGTTTCATCCTCACACACCCCCTGAAGCTTTGCACGGGCTCGCCACAGGGCTGTGTGCTTAGCCCCTACTTGTACTCACTGTACACATGCGATTGTGTATCGTCCGACCCATCCACTGCGATC
>NC_138208.1:85935111-85955111 GCF_964194415.1 Vipera berus | reverse complement strand
GTTAATGTAGCCTAACACTGCGTTGGCTTTTTTGACACTTTTTTTTATTTTCCCAGAGGGTGCAAGCTGATAAATGGACATAACTCTAGCATCTACCATTCTGTTTGGCTATATTTATGATTTGGCTCACTGGGATAACTAGAAGACCTGCAAAGTCTCTATGCTGACTGATCGATCGACAGTGAAAACTATCAACCAATGGAAACTGTGGGTGCTCCATCACTGGAGGTTTTCAAAGAGAGACTGGACAGCCAGTCATCAGAAATGGTATAGGGTCTCCTGCTTGAGCAGGGGGTTGGACTAGATGACCTCCAAGGTCCCTTCCAACTCTGTTATTCTGTTAATCGGAATGCAAATGGTGCCAAAGGCTAGCCCAGAAAGATCTACAAAATCCTCCCCTCTCCTCCACACCTCGGTAGCCATCCTATGCCACTGGTATCCTTCACTCCTATTTCCCACCCCCACCCCCCATTTATCTTGCCAGCTTTATTAAGAAAGGGAGGGAGGGAGGGAGGGAGAAAGAGAGAGAGCATGTGCAAGAGAAATACATTTCCCCGTCTTGATTGCAATTATAGGTAAGCAATTCTAATTGCATTACTAGATAATTAAAAGATCTGAAGCAGCTGTGGGAAAATTTGAAATTGATCTTCGGCATAATTGAAAAGGTTTCAGCAGCATGAGAATTCTGGTGACTTTCGTTTTCTCAGTACTCCGAGAACGGGGGGTCACGTCTCCACGCCTAAGACAACACGGTTCGCGCCAATCCACCTGAAAGAAAGGGTGTTTGTAAGACTTTGAAATATCACTCAGCCAAGCTGCCCTCGTCTTCTCCTTTGCTTCTGTCAGAATCCATACATGCTACTGGACTGTTGAAAGGTTGTGCAGACCTTCTCAGGCTGTAGAAGCCCCAGGCTGGGGCTGTTGTTGTTCCGTAGCTAAGTCATGCCTGAATCTTTGTCACCCCACAGACCATAGCACTCCAAGCCCCTCTGTCCCCACTGTCTTCCAGGTGTTTGTGGAGATTTTCGGTCATCCAGGTCATGGTTGTCCTAAAAGTGCTTTTTTCAGGAGGCAACTGGACTCTCTTGTTTTTCTTTGAAGGTATTTCGCTTCTCATCCAAGAAGCTTCTTCAACTCTGACTGGATGGTGGGGAATGGAAGGATTTATACTCCTTGTAGACAGCTGGTCATTTGCCTCCTTTTAGAGCAGACATGTCAAACACAAGGCCCGGGGGCCGGATCCGGCCTGCGAAGTGGTTTCATGTGGCCCACGAAGCCATCCTGGAAACAGTGAGGGAACGGCCCCCACTGCCTTGGCCCTGGCCCAGAGACCCTCCTTCTGCCAGAGACCCTCAGATCTGTCCCACTCCTGCCCAGGCCCCCATAGGCACCCTTGATGCGAACCGATGTAGAGCTGGCCACGCCCACCCAGTAGGCCATACGCACTCTAGCCACTCCCACCCAGTAGGCCACGCCCACCCAGGCCATACCCACCCGCCCCCCTGAGGGCAACCGCAATGCTGATGCGGCCCTCAATGAAATTGAGTTTGACTCCCCTGTTTTAGAGGGTTGTTGAGGCTGCAGGATGCCCTGTGTCCCTTTACAAAAAGCACTTTTGGAAGAACCATGACCTGGAAGACTGAGAATCTCCACAGACATTTAGCTATGCACTTTGGGATGAACAGGCGTCGAACGGCGAGGGAGTGTGATCG
The DNA here is from genome assembly GCF_964194415.1 of Vipera berus. NCBI lineage: Eukaryota > Metazoa > Chordata > Lepidosauria > Squamata > Viperidae > Vipera > Vipera berus. The sequence continues at coordinate 85,953,399 of NC_138208.1, read as the reverse complement.
GATTTCCAGAAAAAAATTGCAGACTACAGGAACGATTTGCACTTTAGTTTGAGATGCAGACAACACGGACTCATCCCCAACAGCCTGCACTTGTCCCCAACAGTGAAGGGACCCAGGGCAGAAAATATCCTGCAGCCTCAATGACTTTCTAAAAGAAGGCAAAGGACCAGCTGTCTGCAAGGAGTATAAATCTTTCCATTCCCCACCCTTCAGTCAGAGCTGAAGAAGCTTCTTGGATGAGAAGCGAAAGGTCTTCAAAGAAAAACAAGAAAGCCCAGTTGCCTCCTGAAAAAAGCACCTTTGGGACACTGTGTCCCAGAGTTTACCCAAATTCATGTTCATCGCTTGATGGCACCATCTAACCATGTCACCCTCTGCCGTCCCCTTCTCCTTCGGCCCTCCATCTTTCCCAAAATCAAGGTCTTTTCCAAGGGGTCCTCTCCTCCCATTTCTTGGTCAAAGGATTTGAGCTTCAACTTCAGTCTCCGTCCTTCCAAAGAACAGCCAGGGGTTGATTCCCTTTAGGATTGACTGATTGGATCTCCTTGCAGTCCAAGGGACTCTTAAGAGCCTTCTCCAGCAACTCAATTCTAAAGCATCAATTCTTCGGCGCTCAGTCTTCCTTATGTTCCAGCTCTCACAGCCATACATTATTACTGGGAAAACCTTAGCTTTGACTATACCAGGGGTAGGCAGTCTTGGCTCTTTCATGATTTGTGGACTTCAACTCCCAGATTTCCTGAGGCAGCTATGCTGAGGGGAAAGGGAGAGGTTTCCATGCTGAGCCATGCTGGCTCAGGAATTCTGGGAGTTGAAGTCCACGAGTCATGAGGGGCCCATAGTTCCCCCATGCTGGCTCAGGAATTCTGGGAGCTGAAGTCCACGAGTCATGAGGGGCCCATAGTTCCCCCATGCTGGCTCAGGAATTCTGGGAGCTGAAGTCCACGAGTCATGAGGGGCCCATAGTTCCCCCATGCTGGCTCAGGAATTCTGGGAGCTGAAGCCCACGAGTCATGAGGGGCCCATAGTTCCCCCATGCTGGCTCAGGAATTCTGGGAGCTGAAGTCCACGAGTCATGAGGGGCCCATAGTTCCCCCATGCTGGCTGAGGAATTCTGGGAGCTGAAGTCCACGAGTCATGAGGGGGCCATAGTTGCCCCATGCTGGCTCAGGAATTCTGGGAGTTGAAGTCCACAAGTCATAAAAGAGCCAAGGTTGCCTACCCCAGGACTATACAGACTTTTGTCGGGAAGGTCCATGTCTCTGGTTTTTAATATGCTGTCTAGGTTTGCCACCGCTTTCCTCCCCAGGAGCAAACGTCTTTTAATTTCATGGCTGCAGTGGCCATCTGCAGTGATTTTGGAGCCCAAGAAAATCAAATCTGTCACTGCTTCCATTTCTTCTCTTTCTGTTTGCCAGGAAGTGACGCGGGACTGTTCTTAGTTTTTTTTGTTCTTTTTTTAACGTTGAGTTTCTATCACATTGCCACAAAACAAATAAATAAATTTTTATATTGTAAATTGATGGGTATTCCGGTGAGGACAGCTAGTGGGAGGAGCAAGAAAGCTTTAGTTGTGAATAGATTGATCTTCTTGCCCTGAAAGTGGGATTCATGATAATGCTTTGTGAGAAGGGCAAAAGAAAATAGTTCCATTCAGGCCCTTGAATTGGATCAGAAGACACATTATGAGGGTGAGTTTTTCCTCTTTCTCCCCCCCAAAATAATTCCATCTGATATTGTTTTTGTTTTTCGTTTTAAATTGAAGTTGCAATAAAATAAAAATAACAAAATTTAATTCACTGTGAAATCGCAGAAAATTTTCACGGCTGGTTTGCATCCTTCTCTATGCCATTATTCCATCGAGTTCTTTCAGGATAAAAAGCTGAGGAATCTGGAGTTATTATTGTTATTATTTTGCTGGTGATTGAATAGCCTTTGGGTCACAGCGAAATAAAATCCCCTTTTCTGATGCCTCCCACATGTTTCCTTCAGAGGTCCCAGGCAGTCACTGTGGCTCAACTTCACGAGGAAAACGGTTCATGAATTTATTTCCTGAACCTCAATTCCCGTTGCTAATTATTTATGCATGTCATCCATTTTTAGGATTGTGGATTTTTTTTTCCATCTCTTCTTCTCCTGCTTCTGTTTCTTTGTTATTCCCCTTTGGCTTCTCTGTTTATGTTACAAAATCTGAGACAAAAGCAGACCTCACGTCACTGTGTGGGCTACAAAGAGACTCTAAATCATGTTGGTTGGGAATCAAGATCGGCTAAGAGGGTGTTTTGCTTGCTTTCAAGGAAGGAGCTGGTGGACAAACAGGCGGTGAAATGTTTTTCCCTTGTTCAAGAGGAAGAAAAAAAAACCTGCAAAGCTCGTAAAGGGAAGAGGGAACTAGTTATGTCTAGTCCAGGGGTCTTCAAACCTGGCCCTTTTATGACTTGTGGACTTCAACTCCCAGAATTCCTCAGCCAGGCATGCTGGCTGAGGAATTCTGGGAGTTGAAGTCCACAAGTCATAAAAGGGCCAAGTTTGAAGACCCCTGGTCTAGTCCAACCAAGAGAAGAATTGGACTGTCACGCATGATAGCAGTCTTCCAATATCTCAGGGGCTGCCCCAAAGAAGAGGGAGTCAAGCTATTCTCCAAAGCATCTGAAGGCAGGACGAGAAGCAACAGATGGAAACTAATCAAGGAGAGAAGCAATCTAGAGTTAAGGAGAAATTTCTTGATAATTAGAACAATTAATCAGTGGAATGACATTGGGAGGGGGGAAAAAGTGCAAAGAAGAGCAACTAAGATGATTAAAGGCCTAGAGACCGAAAGAAATGAAGAACGGTTGCAAGATTTGGGTTTGGCTAGTCTAGAGAGAATTTGAATTTTATTGAATTTATATACCGCCCTTTCCCGAAGGACTCAGGGCGGTTTACAGGGTATATAAAACATTGATACAAAAATTAAGACCAATTTAAAAAGATTAAACTAAGTCCCTGAAACATGTAAAACCCCAGTTAAAACCCCCAATTAAAACTCAGCCTGGGCTGGAAAGCTCGAAGAGCCAGGTCTTCAGGTCTCGGCGGAATGATCGAAGGTCGGGGGCAGTCCTAAGCTCCACGGGCAGCTGGTTCCAGAGGGCAGGCGCCCCCACCGAGAAGGCCCTCCCCCTGGGTGTCATCTGCCGGCATTCTTTGACCGGTGGTACCCTGAGAAGACCCTCCCTGTGGGAGCGCAGAAAGAAGAAGCACATGATATTCCAGTATTGGAGAAGTTTCTGCAAATCAACTTATTTATTTTATTTCTGCAAATCAACTTATTTTCCAAAGCACCGGAGGGCAGGACAAGAAACAGGAAACTAATCAAGGAGAGAAACAACCTGTAATTAAGGAGAAACATCCTAACAGTGCGAACAATTAACCACTGGAACAGCTTGCCTCCAGAAGTTGTGGGTGCTCCATCACTGGAGGTTTTTAAGAAGAGACTGGACAGCCATTTGTCTGAAATGGTATAGGGTCTCCTGCTTGAGCAGGGGGTTGGACTAGAAGACCTCAAAGGTCCCATCTAGCTCTATTCTGATTCTGATTCTGACATGCCTCCAGAAGTTGAACTCCAGGGTGCCTTCCAGATCTTTTATTCTTTCTGTTATATCTAGCTGCTAGTTTTTCATCTTTGCACCTTTTTATGCATGTATAGCAGACTATTATGTGACATCAAGTCAATGTCAACTTTTAAGTGATTTTACGGCAGATATTTCTCCAGGATACACTGCCTTGCAGCCTGTTCTACAGATCCTCCAATTTGTAGTATTGTCAGGCAACCTGAGCAGTTTTAAAACTGACCAGGATTAGTTTGCTAGTCAGTGTGTGTGTGTGTGTGTGAGAGAGAGAGGGGGGGGGAGAGGAGGAGGAGGAGGAGGAGAAAGGAAAGTAAGAGGAAGAAAGTAAGAGTGAGAGAAAGAGAGAAAGAAGAGAAAGAAAGAAAGAAAGAAAGAAAGAAAGAAAGAAAGAAAGAAAGAAAGAAAGAAAAAGAAAGAAAGAGAGAGAGTAAGAAAGAGAGAGAGAAAGGAAGGAAGGAAGGAAGGAAGGAAGGAAGGAAGGAAGGAAGGAAGGAAGGAAGGAAAGAGAAAGAAAGAAAGAAAGAAAGAAAGAAAGAAAGAGACAAAGAAGAAAAAGAAAGAAAGAAAGAAAGAAAGAAAGAAAGAAAGAAAGAAAGAAAGAAAGAAAGAAAAAGAAAGAAAGAAAAAGAGAGAGAAAGAAAGAAAGAAAGAAAGAAAGAAAGAAAGAAAGAAAGAAAGAAAGAAAGAAAGATTGATTGAGAAATGTCTCTTGTCTCTTTACGAAGGAATACATTTGCAAGCAATTCATTTTATTTTATTTTTGTCAGTTTGGGAGAACAAGAGAGAAGTTCCCCATTCCGAGGAACAATTCTGATTTTTTGCAATTGCAAATGTTACATTATGGGAAATCTCGTTGCATGCCCAGACTGGCATTACACCTTTATCTAGCATCCTTCTCTATGGGTTTTTTCCCCCTCCATATCCCACCTGTAGGTTAACCAACTCATTGGGGCAAGAAGAATGTTGGTGTCAAGACCAACCATTTTGTTGCAGATGGCCAAATAAATAATTTCGTTGCCTGCATTGTTTTTTTTTCCATTTCCCCTCTTTGCCTCTTCCTACACAGAGGTGTAAATTCTCCTGGGATAATATCCCTGTGTTATCTGATCAAATGATGGCAGTACTTGAAATTTTATGCTAGAATGTTAGACTTTATGGTGCCAGGAGACACACTGGTGTTAAATTATACTAGTCCCGTCAAGCTGCTGTTTTGCTTCTTCCTAATTCCTCAGAAAGGGACACGGTGGCTCAGTGGGTTAGGACGCTGAGCTTGTCGATCAGAAGGTCGGCAGCTTGGCGGGTCGAATCCCGAGTGCCGCGTAACAGAGTGAGCGCCTGTTACTCGTCCCAGCTTCTGCCAACCTAGCAGTTCGAAAGCACGTAAAAAAAAATGCAAGTAGAAGAATAGGGACCACTACGGTGGGAAGGTAACAGCGTTCCGTGCGCCTTTGGTGTCTAGTCATGCCGGCCACATGACCACGGAGACGTCCTCGGACAAGCGCTGGCTCTTCGGCTTTGAAACGGAGATGAGCACCGGCCCCTAGAGTCGGAAACGACTAGCACGCGTGTGCGGGGGAACCTTTACCTTTTTAATTCCTCAGATGATCACCCAAGGAAGAACTTCCAAAATCATCTCAGAATGAAGCTTTAGGCAAAATGCGGTGCCAGCTGTAGTTTAAATTCAATATTACATTTATGTCACCACTTACCTCCGTAACGGAATTCCAGGACAACTTAAATCAGCTCTCCAGGCAGCAGCGATGACATTGTTTTATTCTGCTTTAGCAAAGCCAGTGCAGGGTATTTCAGGCTAATGCAGGTGATCCTCAGCTTATGACCGAAATGGAGCCTGAAGGTCATAAGTTGAGGCACTCACATGACTCATTCGATTTTATGACTTTTTTTTGCAACAGTTTTTAAGCAGATCAATGCATTCTTATGGCCCTCGTGTGATCACGTATGTCTTTGTGCCACAATTGGAACTCCGGAACTGGGTTGTAAGTATTTTTGGTGGGAGGGAATCTGTCATAACTTCGAACAGTGTCTAGGCAACCAGTTGTTAAGCAAGGACTCCCTCTAAGTGGAACAACCTGCCTCCAGAAGTTGTGAATGCTCCAACACTGGAAAGTTTTTAAGAGACTGGACAGCCATTTGTCTGAAATGGTATAGGGTTTCCTGCCTGAGCAGGTAGTTGGACTAGATCTTCTTCTTCTTCTTCTTCTTCTTCTTCTTCTTCTTCTTCTTCTTCTTCTTCTTCTTCTTCTTCTTCTTCTTCTTCTTCTTCTTCTTCTTCTTCTTCTTCTTCTTCTTCTTCTTCTTCTTCTTCTTCTTCTTCTTCTTCTTCTTCTTCTTCTTCTTCTTCTTCTTCTTCTTCTTCTTCTGAGTTAGCACCAACTTTAAAGCCCCTGAGGAAACCAGAGGTCCATTTGTCATCGATAAATTCCAGGAAGCGTGTTTATAATTTTAATTTTGTATGTTTTTTTTTTCCTGAAATGGCCAGGAACTTTGCAACTGGGCCCTAGGGACACTAGAAAGAGAGCAAGATCGAGGGAGTAGGATTTTTTTTAGGCATGCCTGCAATGCACCAATTTATCAGATGCCTTTTGAAGCCATTTGGCAGTGACAAACCAACGCAAATATCAAATGCAATCAATATCACACTGAAAATCACTTGGGATAATGAGTTTGTGTCCATGAGCAGTGGTAGACATTGGAGATGAAAACCGTTGCCTTGAATGTGGTAGATGTTACATGTAGCCCTCTGCTTAGCACAGGGGTAGGCAACCTGGGCTCTTTTATGACTCATGGACTTCAACTCCCAGAATTCCTGAGCCAGCATGGCTCAGCATGGAAACCTCTCCCTTTCCCCTCAGCATGGCTGGCTCAGGAATTCTGGGAGTTGAAGTCCACGAGTCATAAAAGAGCCAAGGTTGCCTACCCTTGGCTTAGCACCAAAACTGAGCCCCAAATTTTCAGTGCTAAGCAAGGGCAGTTGTTAAGTGGGTTTTGCCCCATTTTATAACCTTTCTTGCCGTGATTCTATTGATTGATTGATCGATTGATTGATAAGATGCGTAGGCCACCTATCTTGCCTCAAGGTAACACTGTGCGGCTTACAATCCTAGAATTATTTTAAGGGAATCACTGCAGTTGTTAAGTTAGTTAACACGGTTGTTAAGTGAATCTGGCTTCCCCATTGACTTTGCTTGTCAGAAGGTCTCAAAAGGGGATCACGTGACCCTGGGAGGCTGCAAGCGTCATAAGTATGAAACAGTGCCCAAGCTTCCAAATTTTGATCACGTGATCATGGTGATGCCGCAACGGTTGTAAGTGTGGAAAACGGTTATAAGTCACTTTTTTCAGTGCCGTTGTAACTTTGAATGGTCACTAAACAAATGGTTGTAAGTCAAGGACTACCTGTATGGAAATCTGAGCGACCTATGACATTTCTCAAAGACAATCCAGGTGGGCTTGACCCATAAGCCTAGCAAGAAAGCACATTCCTGGCTCAGAACGATATTCTCTGGTGTGGGAACTGGCAGGTCAAATAAAGGAAATTATTTATAACTAAGGGTGGAAATGAGGGGTCCTTGGTGCTCTCTGAGCTGAGTTCTTTTCCTGCAGATCTTTCATTATGAGCTCTGGTGGTGCAGTGGTTGGAATGCAGTATTGCAGGTTAATTCTGCCCACTGCCAGCAGTTCGATCCTGACCAGCTGAAGGTTGATTCAGCCTTCCATCCTTCTGAGGTTGGTAAAAGGAGGACCCAGGTTTTTGGGGACAATAGGCTGACTCTGTAAAACCACTTAGAAAGGGGTGTAAAGCACTGGGAAGCGGTATGTAAGTCTAAGTGCTATTGCAAGGAAGGAAGGAAGGAAGGAAGGAAGGAAGGAAGGAAGGAAGGAAGGAAGGAAGGAAGGAAGGAAGGAAGGAAGGAAGGAAATAAAAAATGAGAAAGGGAGGAAGGGAGGGAGGAGATAAAAATGAGGGGGGAGGGAGGGAGGAAGGGAGGAAGGAGATAAAAATGAGAAAGGGAGGGAGGAAGGAAGGAAATAAAAATGAGGGAGGGAGGGAGGGAGGGAGGGAGGAAGGAAGGAAGGAAGGAAGGAAGAAAGAAAGGAAGGAAGGAGGGAAGGAAGGAAGGAAGGAAGGAAGGAAGGAAGGAAGGAAGGAAGGAAGGAAGGAAAAAATAAGGGAGGGAGGGAGGGAGGAAGGAGATAAAAATGAGAAAGGGAGGGAGAAAGGAAGGAAATAAAAATGAGGGAGGGAGGGAGGGAGGGAGGGAGGGAGGAAGGAAGGAAGGAAGGAAGGAAGGAAGGAAGGAAGGAAGGAAGGAAGGAAGGAAGGAAGGGCCCTGATGGTGCAGTGGGTTGGAAAGCAGTATTGCAGGCCAATTCTGCCAACTGCCAGCTGTTCGATCCTGACTAGCTGAAGGTTGATTCAGCCTTCCATCCTTCTGAGGTCGGTAAAAGGAGGACACAGAGATTTGGGAACAATAGGCTGACACTGTAAGGTGCTTAGAGAAGGCTGTAAAGCCCTGTGAAGCGGTATATAAGTCTAAGGCCTGTTGCTCAAATGATGTTACCTAGTTTGGTAATGAAATGCCTGCAAGAAAACAGCCAAGCTCAGAGAGCGCCAATGTAAAGTTCTCCAAGCGGGCTCAGCTGAACCCTCTCCTTCTTGCACCCTTCTTCCTTATGCCCCGAAGAGGGACCAATCCCGGCTTCTTTCCATCATGAAACAAATCCTGGACTGAAGCTAGAGAAGCCGGGGTGTCAAGGGAGGGAAATCGAAGCGATAAGATCAAGTTTTCGTTTGACACCGAGCGAATCCCACCTGCCCTGTGGGATGTGGCCGGGATCGCTTCCTTGTCTATCTTTGGCTCTGGCTGATTCCATTTCCCATCATCCCCTTGACCTTGGGGGGTCACCTGTCATTGGAAGCTGAACCTTTGAATGCCTGGAGGAAACCCTACGGTGGTTCTTATCTCTCCGATTCGCCTCACATCTCTGGCCGAGTTTTAAATTATTCATCCACTTGCCGCTCTCTGCCACTTACACGTCTCCATCCCTTCATGCTTTTCCTTCCCCCCTTCCCGACCCCTGCTGCTTCTCCGCTTCTCCTCCCCTTTGTGGAAAAAAGTCGGTATCCTTGGGAACCTTATCAAAGATCACCGTTGGAGGCTCCAGAAATGAAATAAAAGAGGAAATTGGCTGCATTAGCATAAGAGGAGCCAGTCTCTGGTTTGAAAACACATCAGCCAAAAGCTCTCCTTTGCCAGCCTTTATCTGCAGCTTCCGATCTGCTTCTGGCTTCGTTTATCTGCCCAGGGATGGGGGTGTGTATGTGAGTGTGGGTGCACGCAGGTGGAAACCTATACAAAGGGTTGTACAAAATGATAAATAAACAGTTTAAGCTTCTCGAAATAGATTGCCCTGCTTTCATCTCTGTTTGCCTGTTTTTTTAAAAAATAAATACCTCGGGGTATAGAAATAGCGGAAATAACAGAATCCTTAGAGGTCTTCTAGTCCAACCCCCTGCTCAAGCAGGAGATCCTACAGTACCATTTCAGACAACTGAGCTGTTCGGCATCGGTGAATGATGGAAAGGAGAAAAGGATTAAATAGCCAAAGATTTCTGATCAAAGAAACAAAATAAAATAAAAATAAAAATAAAATTCATTTGGGCAAATTCGTGTGGTTGTTTTTTGGGGGGGATACAAGAAGTGTGGACAGAGGTGAGTTTGGTTAAGCTGAGACTGGAGTTTAAGGGGTTGTATAAATCCAGATTTCAGTCGAAGCTTAGATAGCAGATCGTGGATTAAGCCTGGTTTGCAGCAGCAACTGGAAGGTGAGATGGGGCTTTCGGACTGCAAATATTTGATATATCAATCTGATAAAGGCTTTTGCTTGTCTGTTTCTCAGGGGATGTTTTTTTTATCTCCTGTTTTTTTCCCAGCTTTCAGTAGATCGAAGCTGCATAAATGAGTGACTTTCCTTTCTTTACATTCTTCTTCTATCAGTTTATCTTCTTCCTACCTCATTTATGAAAGAAAAAAAAACTACAAATGTTGGTCAGTTCTTATCCAAAAGCCAGTGGAAAGAAATTCTATACCATTCCAGATTATTGCGAAAACATAACTGTGTACGAGAGATGAGCAGCATTTGTTGTTGTTAGTTGCGAAGTCGTGTCCGACCCATCGCGACCCTATGGACAATGTTCCTCCAGGCCTTCCTGTCCTCTACCATCTTATGGAGTCCTTTAAGCTCATGCCTACTGCTTCAGTGACTCCATCCAGCCACCTCATTCTCTGTCGTCCCCTTCTTCTGTTGCCCTCAACCTTTCCCAGCATTAGGCTCTTCTCCGGTGAGTCCTTCCTTCTCATTAGATGGCCAAAGTATTTGAGTTTCTACTTCAGGATCTGGCCTTCTAAAGAGCAGTCAGGGTTGATCTCCTCTAGGACTGACCGGTTTGATGGACCTTATTTCAGGTTCCTGGAAATTCTGTTATTAGCTGCAAAGCCGTGTCCGACCCATTGTGACCCCATGGACAACGTTCCTCCAGGCCTTCCTGTCCTCTACCACCTTCTGGAGTCCATTTAAGCTCACGCCTACTGCTTCAGTGACTCCATCCAGCAACCTCATTCTCTGTCGTCCCCTTCTTCTATTGCCCTCGATCTTTCCCAGCATTAGGCTCTTCTCCAGTGAGTCCTTCCTTCTCATTAGGTGGCCAAAGTATTTGAGTTTCAACTTCAGGATCTGGCCTTCTAAAGAGCAGTCAGGGTTGATCTCCTCTAGGACTGACCGGTTTGATCGCCTTGCAGTCCAAGGGACTCGCAGGAGTCTTCTCCAGCACCAGAGTTCAAAGGCCTCAATTCTTTGGCGCTCAGCCTTTCTTATGGTCCAGCTTTCACTGCCATACATTGCAACTACTCCGTAGTATTAGACACCACGTTTGGTGTAGTGATTAATGTACTAGCCTAGAAACTTGGGAGAATGTGAGTTCTAGTTCCTCCTTAGGCATGAAAACTGGCTGGGTGATTTTGGGCCAATCACCAGGAGACCGTGAGTTCTAGTCCCACCTTAGGTATGAAAGCCTGCTAGATGAATTGGGCCAATCACTGTCTCAGCCCAACCCACCTCACAGGATTGTTGTTGTGGGGGAAAATAGGAGGAGGAAAGTGCGTTTGCTATGTTTTCACCTTGAGTTATTTGTAAAGATGTGATACAAATAAATAATAAATTAAACTAAACTAAACTAAAAATAAAATAAAATAAAATAAAATAAAATAAATAAAATAAAATAAAATAAAATAATAAAATAATAAAATAAAATAATAAAATAAAATAAAATAAAATAAAATAATAAACTAACCTAACCTAACCTAACCTAACCTAACCTAACCTAACCTAACTTAAAATAAAATAAAATAAAACTAAAATAAAGTAAACTAATAAAGTAAACTAACCTAAAATAAAATAAAATAAAATTAAACAAACTAAAGTAAACTAAACAACTAAACTAAACTAATAAATAATAAAATAAAATAAAATAAAATAAAATAAAATAATAAAATAAAATAAAATAAATAAAATAAATAAATAAAATAAATAAATAAAATAAATAAAATAATATAATATAATAAAATAAAATAAAATAAAATAAAATAAAATAAAATAAAATAAAATAAAATAAAATAATAAATAAAATAAAATAAAATAAAATAAAATAATAAAATAAAATAATAAAATAAATAAATAAAATAAAATAAATAAAATAATAAAATAAAATAAAATAAAATAAAATAAAATAAAATAAAATAAAATAATAAAATAAAATAAAATAATGCACGCACTTGTTGTCTGGAGTCTTGTATAACCAATACATTTAATTATACACAGGCACAGAGTCTCCATTCTTGGAGGCTCATACATCTTATGAAGTGACTTTTCACAATGTGCTCTGAAGGAAGGTGGCAGTGTAGAAGCTTCTGGAAAAATCTAGTTGATTCAACTGTGATGGCGAGATTGTAGCCAACCATCATAGGTTTTCCTTTTCTTTTTCTTTGGATGTTCAAAGCTTGAGTGTGAACTTGCTATGAATTTTAGAAGCAGGCTGCTTTAGAATCATAGAGTTTGAAGGCGCCCATGAGGTCAATTAGTCTAACCCCTTACTTACAACAGAAATCCAAATTAAAGCATCTGAGACAAATGGCTGACTGGCTTCCATGTGGACACACACCCAATGAAGTGGAGCCTACCACATTTATAGAATATATGTGTATATTATATAAATATGTTACTTACGTATTACATATTACTACTCCTTCCATTACTGAACTGTTCTTACTCTTAGGAAGAGTCCCAGCAAAACACTCAACCCGGCATGCAAAATCTCTATTCCACAAGGTGGAAATCTCTTTAAAAAAAGTTTTACTTTGCAGAAAAGAAGGCAACTGGGCTTTTATTTTTAGTACCAAAACAAACCCAGGGATTTGTTCTGAGGGGTTTAAAGGTGTACAATCCGAAAATCATGGGGCCATACAATTTCCTGGACAAACATGGTTAAACCACACCCACAAAAGGTGGAGACTATTAATCAGAAGATGGGCATCGTTGTTGCTAGAGAAATATGAGCCAATTGGTGGGTACCGGAGTCACTCTGGGCATGAGATGAGTGCTTTTTAAATTTCAGTAAATAAAATAAATCTCATTACTAGCACAGTAGACTCCCACCCCATTCTATTATATGAAAAAAATGAAAAAATGCACTGCTTGTACCTTACTGATAAAACGTGGTCTTTACAGGGGAAATGAATCTGGCAACTGGATTATCTGTTTTCTTCCCAAGCTAACCATGAAGGTCTGTCTGGGACCCTACATAACATTCCTTTGTTTAAATTTTTAGATTCCCCCCCCAACACAATTCTATCACCTGCCTTCCAAAATCAGGATCTGTCCTACTGTCTATGGCAGAGGTCTTCAAACTTGGCCCTTGTATGACTTGTGGGGCACGCTGGCTGAGGAATTCTGGAAGTTGAAGTCCACAAGTTACAAAAGGGCCAAGTTTCAAGACCCCTGGTCTATGGAGATTCTCAGTCAACCAGGTCATGGTTGTTCCAAAGCTGCTTTTTTTTTTCTCCATGAGGCAATTGGACTTTTTTTGTTTTTCTTTGAAGACATTTCGCTTCTCCATCCAAGAAGCTTCTTCAGCTCTGACTGGAGTCCCCACCATCCAGTCAGAGCTGAAGAAGCTTCTTGGATGAGAAGCGAAACATGTTCTAAGAAAAACAAAAAAGTCCAGTTGCCTCGTGAAAAAAGCACCTTTGGGATGATCTGTCCTTCAGTCTTTAAATCCATTATTCTTTGTCTTGAACTCTGGAACATCAGAGAACAAGTCTTGATTTTTTCCTATATGACATCCTTCTGATGTTTGAGGTTCTAGGGCAGAGCTTCTCAGCCTTGGCCACTTTAAGCCTCTCCTCATATGTTTTAGTCTCCAGGCCTTTGATCATCCTAGTTGCTCTTCTCTGAACTTCTCCCATAGTCTCAACTCCCAGCTGGTTGGGGAATTCTGGGAGTTGAAGTTCACATATCTGAAAGTGGCCAAGGTTGAGAAACACCATTCTAGGCCTAACCGTGGCCTTCACTTCCGGTCCCTTGGTTCTGTTCTTCTCAAGAACTTCTTCCACTTTCTCCCAATACTTTTTGAAATGTAGCACCCAGAGCGGGATGCAATTCTTGAGAGGAATCCTTGCCAACGCTGAACGTTGAGTTGCTAAAATATAATACTAGGATTTCACATCAGAGAAAAGTTAAGTTGCCCTTTCACAAAATGGCTGCAACCCCAGCCCTCCGTGGAGAGTTTGAGTAAAGGACACTCTGAATCACAGGGGAAGCTGTCAAAACAGGAAGAAGCTGGAATCTTAAAGGAGAGGAGGAGAAACACTCCAGAGAGACGTGTTCCGGTCAAATTCGTTCCTATTGCAATGTCATCTTCGCTATAGACTTTTTTTTTTGAAAAGCATGAGAACACCCTGATAACCAGCCCACTCTGGATCAGATAAGAATGAAAAGCTGGATTTTGGAAGAACTACAAAGAAGGAGAAAAGGAAGAATCTGTTCTTTTCGACACCCACAACGTTGCTGCCTGTCTGCTTGCTTTCACGCCAATGCATTGTAAGCCTGTGGATATTTATCTCCATCATTCCCTCAACCTTCTGTTGCCTCAGGAAACCTAGCGGAGACAGCTCGGATCATTTCAGCCGCCCACCAGTAGTTCACATCTCGGCTCAAAACCATGTTCTCAGATGCTTAAACCTCTTCCAAACACTTGGCCAAAGGGTTTGCTGCGCAGCACATGCCTGTGGAACAGTTCATCGTAATTCTGCCATCATTTTTCCTAACTATATAGCTCCCTGGGGAAAAACAAGGAAGATTTTCAAAGCGCATTGATGTTCATCCAAGGTCCTAATTGACTCTGTTGGAAATATATAGAGATATATATGATCTGTTTTCCTTTTCAAAGCTGTTACTGAAATGTGGCACCATCTAAAGCAGCTGATGACACTGCCTTCCTTTTTTGGACTTCTGTTTTTTTTTTAATCTTGATAATATATAATATAATATATAATTATAATATATAATTATAGGAGCTGACTTTGTAATAATGCCGCTTGGGGTGTGTGTGAAAGCCCTAATAAGCAGGCATATACATAGAATGAAGGCTACTGCTAAGCTTGTAAGCCGCCCTGAGTCTTCAGAGAAGGGCGGGATATAAATGTAATAAAAATAAAATAAATAAATAAATAACAGTCGATGGTTCATCAGAAAGGTCCGTGGCCTGAAGCTTCTCTTTGGTGGGATCAGGCAACACTCCCTCACATGATAGTTTCTCCATTAGGGATCCTGTCTTGCATAGTGAATGTGCTTGCAATGAAACTGAACTTTGATCGCTTGGTGGCAGAAGGTCCCAAACAGGACCAAACCGAATAGAATAGAATAGAATAGAATAGAATAGAATAGAATAGAATAGAATAGAATAGAATAGAATAGAATAGAATAGAATGGAATGGAATGGAATGGAATGGAATGGAATGGAATGGAATGGAATGGAATAGAATAGAATAGAATAGAATAGAATAGAATAGAATAGAATAGAATAGAATAGAATAGAATAGAATAGAATAGAATAGAATCAGATCCTGAAGTGGAAACTCAAATACTTTGGCCACCTAATGAGAAGGAAGAACTCACTGGAGAAGAGCCTGATGCTGGGAAAGGTTGAGGGCAAGAGAAGAAGGGGATGACAGAGAATGAGGTGGCTGGATGGAGTCACTGAAGCAGGAGGCGTGAACTTAAAGGGACTCCAGAAGATGGTAGAGGACAGGAAAGCCTGGAGGAACATTGTCCATGGGGTCGCGATGGGTCAGACACGACTTCGCAGCTAACAACAATAAAGAATAGAATAGAATAGAATAGAATAGAATAGAATAGAATAGAATAGAATAGAATAGAATAGAATAGAATAGAATAGAATAGAATAGAATAGAATAGAATAGAATAGAATAGAAGAAA
This sequence comes from Vipera berus, assembly GCF_964194415.1. Taxonomy (NCBI): domain Eukaryota; kingdom Metazoa; phylum Chordata; class Lepidosauria; order Squamata; family Viperidae; genus Vipera; species Vipera berus. The sequence goes on along the minus strand of NC_138208.1, from coordinate 85,938,217 downwards.
TAGGAAATAGAAAATAGAATAGAATAGAATAGAATAGAATAGAATAGAATAGAATAGAATAGAATAGAATAGAATAGAATAGAATAGAATAGAATAGAATAGAAGAAATAGGAAATAGGAAATAGAATAGAATAGAATAGAATAGAATAGAATAGAATAGAATAGAATAGAATAGAATAGAATAGAATAGAATAGAAGAAATAGGAAATAGAAAATAGAATAGAATAGAATAGAATAGAATAGAATAGAATAGAATAGAATAGAATAGAATAGAATAGAATAGAATAGAATAGAATAGAATAGAATAGAATAGATGCAATGGAGAATAGAATAGAATGGAATGGAATGGAATAGAATAGAATAGAATAGAATAGAATAGAATAGAATAGAATAGAATAGAATAGAATAGAATAGAATAGAATAGAATAGAATAGAAGAAATAGGAAATAGAAAATAGAATAGAATAGAATAGAATAGAATAGAATAGAATAGAATAGAATAGAATAGAATAGAATAGAATAGAATAGAATAGAATAGAATAGGAGAAATAGGAAATAGAAAATAGAATAGAAAAGAATAGAATAGAATAGAATAGAATAGAATAGAATAGAATGGAATGGAATGGAATGGAATGGAATGGAATGGAATGGAATGGAATAGAATAGAATAGAATAGAATAGAATAGAATAGAATAGAATAGAATAGAATAGAATAGAATAGAATAGTATAGAATAGAATAGAATAGAATAGAATAGAATAGAATAGAATAGAATAGAATAGAATAGAATAGAATAAGGAATAGAATAGAATAGAATAGAATAGAATAGAATAGAATAGAATAGAATAGAATAGAATAGAATAGAATAGAATAGAATAGAATAGAATAGAATAGAATAGAGCTGGAAGGGAACTTGGAGGTCTTCTAGTCCAGCCCTATCCAATCTCTTCTTAAAAACCTCCAGTGATGGAGCGCCCACAATTTCTGGAGGCAAGCTGTCCCACTGGTTAATTGTCCTCACTGTTAGGAAGTTTCTCCTTAATTCCAGGTTGCTTCTCTCTTTGATCAGTTTCCAACCATTGGTTCTTGTCCTGCCCTCTGGTGCTTTGGAGAATAATGTGACCCTCTCTTCTTTGTGGCAGCCTCTCAAATACTGGAATACTGCTATCATGTTGCCCCTATTTCTTCTTTTCTTTAGATTAGCCAATCCCAAATCCTGCAGCTGTTCTTCATATGTTTTAGTCTCCAGGCCTTGGATCATCCTAGTTGCTCTTCTCTGAACTTTTTCCAAAGTCTCAACATCTTTTTTTTATTGAAAAGTTTTACAGTACATTTTATCTTTAACAACCCCCCCTCCCCCCACCCCTACCTAACCCTCCCTATCCCTCCCCCCCATTCCCCCTCCCCCCCCCAACTTCCCAGAGCTAAATACAAGGTATAAAAACAAAGAACAATCACAAACATCCATATGCTAAAAACAATAAACTATTAATTCTATCGCCCTCTAGCTCATATAAAATGACTACAAGCAATACTAATGTTACATATAAAAAGAAAAAAAAAAGAAAAAAGAAAAGGAAACTTATTCAAATGCTAAGTGAAACTTTTTAGTCCCATATTTGTTCTGAATATAATCAATCCACTTTTTCCACTCCATAATATAACGTTCTTGCGAATGATCTTTCAAGTAAGCCAAAATCTTTGCCATTTCCGCCAGGTCAGAAAGTTTTAGAGTCCACTCTTCTATAGTCGGCAGTTCCTCCTTTTTCCAATATTGACCTATTAAGGGTCTTGCTGCTGTGATTAAATTCAACATCAACTTAATGTCCACAACAGTAGCATCTGTAATTATGCCCAGCAAAAACAATTGCGGACAAAACTTTATCCTTTGCTTAAAGATCTTCTGCATATTCCACCAAATTTTTATCCAAAAAGCCTTAACCTTTTTGCAGGTCCACCATATATGAAAATACGTTGCATCTTCGCCACCACATCTCCAACATTTAGGTTGATAGTTCGGATACATACTTGCAAGCTTTTTAGGATCTAAATGCCATCTATAAAACATTTTATAAAAGTTCTCTCTTAGGTTTTGGGCTTGCGTGAATTTTACGTTCCTCACCCAGATCTTTTCCCAAGTATCCATTGTAATAACTTCTTAGATATTCTGAGCCCACTTTATCATAAAGTCTCAACATCTTTTTTGTGGTATGGTGACCAAAATTGGTTGCAGTATTCCAGGTGTGGCCTTACTAGGGTTTTATAAAGCAGTACTAATACTTCACATGATCTTGATTCTCTGCCTCTGTTTATGCAACCCAGGATTGTATTAGCTTTTTTGGCTGCTGCTGCACACGGCTGGCTCATAGTCAAGTGATCGTCCACTAGGAATCCAAGGTCCTTCTCACTCACAGTTACTGTTTTTGGAGCCAGGTCTCACCTAATGTGTACTTATACCTCTGATTTTATTTTTTTTATTTTTTTTATTTAATTCCATTTATATCCCGCCCTTCTCCGAAGACTCAGGGCGGCTTACAAGCTTAGCAGTAGCCTTCATTCTATGTATATGCCTGCTTATTAGGGCTTTCATACACCCCCCAAGCGGCATTATTACAAAGTCAGCTTAATTGCCCCCAACAATCTGGGTCCTCATTTTACCTACCTCGGAAGGATGGAAGGCTGAGTCAACCTTGAGCCTGGTGGGATGCGAACCTGCAATAATTGCAGGCAGCTGGTGCCTGCCTAAATGTAAAACTTTGCTTTTCTCCCCATTAAAATTTATTTTGTTGGATGGGGCCCATTGTTCAAGTATGTCAAGATCTTTTGGGATCCTCAGCTTGTCTTCTGGGGTGTTGGCTCTTCCTACCAGTTTAGTGTCATCTGCAAATGTGATGAGTCCCCCTTCTATTCTCTCACCTAAGTCATTGATGAAGATACTGTAAAGTACTGGACCTAAGACCTGATCCGAACTGTCCTTATTGCTTGGAGGGCCTACTGGTCTGGGTCCAAATAAATCCACACATCTGAAAGCTGCCAAGGTTGAGAAATGCTGGCTCAGAGACTTTTAATGAATAGACTAGTCCATTATTGAACTGACTTCATCTAGCT
>NC_138208.1:85932935-85934911 GCF_964194415.1 Vipera berus | reverse complement strand
TGCTTTTGATCAAGTGGGATCCATTCTGTGGCTGCCTTGGTCCATCTGCCCTCAGTTCTTCTTGCTGTGTCACCAGCCCATTCCCATTCCCATCCTTTTACTCTCTTGACGGCATTGTATATTTTCATTTGTTCTCTAATCCATGTGTGGGCCTTTCTGTCTTGTCTTGTCTTGTGATGCCAAGCACATAAGTTTCCGTGGCACCACTCTTAGCTTTTTTATAGACTGTGAGGTTAATTTCCATGTTTCACTGACATATAAACCAGGTAGATACAATCAAAAACTTTTCTCTTCAGGCATAGGGGAAGGCTGTTCTTGAAAATTATGCTTAGCTTGGCAAATGCCTGCCAGCCACATTTAACACACCATTCATTTTCCTTTTTTGTATCACCTATTGAGATCCGTTGGCCAAGGTATATGTAGTGGTCTACTATGTCTAGTTCTTCTCCAGATATAATTTTTATTTATTTCTTTAGTGAATTTATTAAACATAACCTGGCTCTTTTTCAGGTTTATTTTTAAGCCAAATGGTTCTCCTGCTTCATGCTGCTCTTGTGTGTGTCTTTGTAGCTCTTCTGGGTCTTGTGAGAACAGGACAACATCATCTGCAAATCTTAAGTGATTTAAATAGGTGCCACTGATTTTTAAGTTCAGGACTGTGTAGGTTGGAAATGTGCAGAAAAGGCCATCCTGCAGTGGACAAACAATGGTTAAAATGATGAATAGAATAGAATAGAATAGAATAGAATAGAATAGAATAGAATAGAATAGAATAGAATAGAATAGAATAGAATAGAATAGAATAGAATAGAATAGAATAGAATAGAATAGAATTTGGAATGAAAGAATAGAATAGAATAGAATAGAATAGAATAGAATAGAATAGAATGGAATGGAATGGAATGGAATGGAATGGAATGGAATGGAATGGAATGGAATAGAATAGAATAGAATAGAATAGAATAGAATAGAATAGAATAGAATAGAATAGAATAGAATAGAATAGAATAGAATAGACCTTGGAGGTCTTTTAGTCCAGCCCCCAGCTCAAGCAAGAGAACCTAAACCATTTCAGACAAGTCATGGAGCGCCCACGACTTCTGGTGGCAAGCTGTTCCACTGCTTAAATGTCCTCACTGTTACGAAGTTTCTCCTTAATTCCAGGTTGCTTCTCTCTGCAGTCAGTTTCCAACCATTGTTTCTTGTCTTGCCCTCTGGTGCTTTGGAGAATAGTTTGACACCTTCTGCTTTGTGGCAGCCCCTCAGATACTGGAACACTGCTATCATGTCTCCCCTATTTCTTCTTTTCTTTGGACTAGCCAAACCCAAGTCCTGCAGACGTTTTTCATATGTTTTGGCCTCCAGGCCTTTGACCATTTTAGTTGCTCTTCTCTGAACTTTTTACAAGGTCTCAACATCTTTTTTGTGATATGGGTCCGGATTATCTAAGGGAACACCTGCTGCCGGCATCAACTTCCCATCGTCCTGTGCGCTCCCACAGGGAGGGCCTTCTCTGGGTACCGCCGGTTAAGGAATGCCGGCGGGTTATTCCCAGGGGAAGGGCGTTCTCTGTGGGTGCGCTGGTCCTATGGAACCAACTTCCCACGGAACTCAGGACTGCCCCCGACCTTCGCTCATTTCGCCGGGACTTGAAAACCTGGTTCTTCGAGCTGTTTGGCCCAGACTGAGGTTTTTTTAACTAATTTAATTTAATTGGGTTTTAGTTTAATTTCAGGGACTGTAATTTAATTATAGTTTTTAACTGCTTTTAATTTTTGTATGCTATGTATTTTAATTCTCCCTGTAAACCGCCCTGAGTCCTACGGGAATAGGGCGGTATATAAATTTAAATAATAAATAAATAAATAAATAAATATGGTAACCAAAATCGGCTGCAGTATTTCAGGTGTTGTCTTACTAGGCTTTTACAAAACAGTACTAATACTTTGTGTGATCTGGATTCTATGCCTCTGTTT
>NC_138208.1:85812935-85927935 GCF_964194415.1 Vipera berus | reverse complement strand
CCATTCCATTCCATTCCATTCCATTCTATTCTATTCTATTCTATTCTATTCTTTCCCTTCCCTTCCCTTCCACTCCACTCCACTCCACTCCACTCCATTCCATTCCATTCCACTCCACTCCACTCCATTCCATTCCATTCCATTCCATTCCATTCCACTCCACTCCACTCCACTCCACTCCATTCCATTCCATTCCACTCCACTCCACTCCATTCCATTCCATTCCATTCCATTCCATTCCATTCCATTCCATTCCACTCCACTCCATTCCATTCCATTCCATTCCATTCCATTCCATTCCACTCCACTCCACTCCATTCCATTCCATTCCACTCCACTCCATTCCATTCCATTCCATTCCATTCCATTCCATTCCACTCCACTCCATTCCATTCCATTCCACTCCACTCCGTTCCGTTCCATTCTATTCTTTCCCTTCCCTTCCCTTCCCTTCCCTTCCCTTCCCTTCCCTTCCGCTCCGTTCCATTCCATTCCATTCCATTCCATTCCATTCCATTCCATTCCATTCCATTCCATTCTATTCTATTCTATTCTATTCTATTCTATTCTATTCTATTCTATTCACTGTTCCCTTTTGGGGAGGGGCTATTCTGCTGGAGCAAGCGGGACGGGGTTTGCTCTGTTTTGTTCAGTTTCTAACACTGGATTTTGTGAGACGAGAAAGTCTGGCAGAAGCCCTTTGGAATCAATTCGGTAAATGGGGCACTTTATTTTACAGGCAATTAATTGCAATTAGCAGTGATCAATTCAATTAGTATACATTTAGCTTTTGTCCTGCCTTTCTGTTTGGAGGGGAGGTAAATATATGCAGACATCAACCTATCAAATGTATGTATTTCTTTGATGGGACTCTCCAAACTTGGTTTCAGCTGGATTTAGCAATGGAAGGATGACAAGTAGACGTTGTATAATTTTTTTTTGGGGGGGGGGGCTTGTGTTTATACGACTAGTCCTCGGCTTACAACAGTGCCTCAAGATCACGTGAAGTATCAATACTATTTCACAATGCCTTGGTAAGGCCACACTTGGAATACTGCATCCAGTTTTGGTCACCACGATGTAAAAAAAGATGTTGAGACTCTAGAAAGAGTGCAGAGAAGAGCAACAAAGATGATCAGGGGACTGGAGGGTAAAACATATAAGGAACAGTTGCTGGAATTGGGTATGAAGAGAAGGACAAGGGGTGTCATGATAGCAGTCTTCCAATATCTCAGGGGCTGCCCCAAAGAAGAGGGAGTCAAGCTATTCTCCAAAGCGCCTCAAGGCAGGACAAGAAGCAACAGATGGAAACTAATCAAGGAGAGAAGCAACCTAGAAATAAGGAGAAATTTCTTCACAGTGAGACCAATTAACCAGTGGAACAACGTGCCTCCAGAAGCTCTGAATGCTCCAACAATGGAGGTTTTAAGAAGAGACTGGACAGCCATTTGTCTGAAATGGTATAGGGTTTCCTGCCTGAGTAGAGGGCTGGACTAGCTTGACTCCCTCTTCTTTGGGGCAACCCCTGAGATATTGGAATGCTGCTATCATGACACCCCTAGTCCTTCTTTTCATTGGACTATTTATTTTATTTTTTATTTTTTTTATTTTAATGCCATTTATATCCCGCCCTTCTCCGAAGACTCAGGGCGGCTTACAATCTAAGCACAAATCAATGTGCTTAGCAATAGCCTTCATTCTATGTATATGCCTGCTTATTAGGGCTTTTGGGGGCCCCCCAAGCAGCATTATTACAAAGTCAGCTTATTTCCCCCAACAATCTGGGTCCTCATTTTACCTACCTTGGAAGGATGGAAGGCTGAGTCAACCTTGAGCCTGGTGGGACATGAACCTGCACTAATTGCAGGCAGCTGGTGTTACTTAAGGAGGCATTGAGTCTTCGGAGAAGGGCGGGATATAAATGGAATTAAAATAAATAAATAAATAAATTAGCCCACTGCTTCACCAAGGACTAGACATACCCAATTCCAGCAACCGTTCCTTATATGTTTCAGCCTCCAGTCCCCTGATCATATTTGTTGCTCTTCTCTGCACTCTTTTCAGAGTCTCAACATCTTTTTTTACTGTGCTCCAAGTCTCTCCATATCTTCCAATCTTGCACTACTTCTTTAAGTTGATGGTGTCCAGCCACTATTTCTTTGGCGGCCTGGTTTTCAACATAGTTAGCAACAGCACTTAGACTTATATACTGCTCCATTGTGCTTTACAGTTCTCTCTAAGTGTTTTACAGAGACAGCCTCCTGGCCCCCAACAATCTGGGTCCTCATTTTACCGACCTCGGAAGGATGGAAGGCTGAGTCAACCTTGAGCTGGTCAGGATTGAACTGCTGGCAGTGGGCAGAGTCAGCCTGCAAAACTGCCTTCTAACCACTGCACGACCATGGCTCGCTCCTTCCTTCCTTCCTTCCTTCCTTCCTTCCTTCCTTCCTTCCTTCCTTCCTTCCTTCCTTCCTTCCTTCCTTCCTTCTTTCCTTCCTTCCTTCCTTCCTTCCTTCCTTCCTTCCTTCCTTCCTTCCTTCCTTCTTTCTCATTTAGCAATAGCTCTTACAGAGTAAGCCTATTGCCCTCCCCCCAACAATCTGGGTCCTCATTTTACCAACCTCGGAGGAATGGAAGGCTGAGTCAACCTTGAGTTGGTCAGGATTGAACTGCTGGCAGTGGGCAGAGTCAACCTGCAAAACTGCATTCTAACCACTGGGCTTAATTGCTTTCTCCAGTGATTTGTCCTGCATGACATGGCCAAAATAAGTGAGAAGCAGTTTTGTGATTTTTGCCTTCCAGTGACATGTCTGGTTTAATACGCTCCAATACTTGTGCATTAGTCACCTTTGTTGTCCAAGGAGGCCTTTGAATTAGGGAAGGTGAAACTGGGAAAAGAGCTAGCAATGTTTTGAATACTTATGGCTTAGTTTCCTAAACAGCAGAGGGCTACAACTGGAATAAAGATTAGAAGCAGCAACACACTAGCAACAAAATCTGAAGGGTTCTTGGCAAGCTAAGCCATCCCCTCGTCTTAACTCACATTTAGACCATCAAGAATTGAATCCTTCACTAAAATACCTGGTGTTCCAAACCCACTTAGCTAAAAAAAATCACCAAACCGCACACTCTTTCTGCAAAGCCCCCTTCATTTATAATTGAGCAAGTCCCATTTAGCTTCAATTTCTCATCATAGAAGCCTTCTGTGCTGGCTGATTTCGCAATGTGGTGTTACTAATGGATGTGAACGGGAACAAAGTCCAGGGAATTTAATGAAGGAATTATAATGCATAATGCAACAATAAGTCTTTTTGGAAGGAGTCAGCAGTTTTGCTAAGTGATACCTTCGGTAACACTGAAAGAGCTGAAGAGAAGTAAAACGCACACTCAGACACCCCTAGCTATATTTTAATACCGGTCTCTTCTCCCTATTTTTCATAAACATGATCAGGAAAAATGAAATGATGCCCCCTATTTCTAAAAATAAAAATAATAGAAATTGAAAGAATGAGGTGGGATGAGATGAGATGGGACGGGACGGGACGGAACAAAACAGAACAGAACAGAACAGGGAATAAACTAGACTAGACTAGACTACATTAGAATTGCAAATAGAATAGAATAGAAAAGAAAAGAATAGAATAGAATAGAACAGAACAGAACAGAATAGAATAGGGACTAGACTAGACTAGAATAGGGACTAGACTAGACTACACTAGACCAGAATAGAATAGAATAGAATAGAATAGAATAGAATAGAATAGAATAGAATAGAATAGAATAGAATAGAATAGAATAGAATAGAATAGAATAGAATAGAATAGAATAGAATAGAATAGAATAGAATAGGGACTAGACGACTAGAGTAGAGTAGACTAGAGTAGACTAGAGTAGACTAGACTAGACTAGACTAGACTAGACTAGACTAGACTAGACTAGAATAGAATAGAATAGAATAGAATAGAATAGAATAGAATAGAATAGAATAGAATAGAATAGAATAGAATAGAATAGAATAGAATAGAATAGAATAGAATAGAATAATCTTTTATTGGTCAAGTATGGTTGGACACACAAGGAATTGTCTCAATCATAAGATACCAATAGGAGAAGGTAATAGGAAAGATGAGAAGGATAATAGTAATGAACCTCTACAGATGGGTAAATATCCTTAGACACAGGACAGTGATGTGGGAGTATGTGCTCAGTGGAGTGATGGCATGGGTTGGGGGGAGAACTGTCTTTATGTCTAGTTGTTTTGGCATGCAAGGCCCTATTGAATGTCCTGAGGGGAGGAGTTGAAAGAGGTTATGTCCAGGACGTGCCGGGTCTGTGGATATATTTTCTCAGCCCTCTTTCTGATCCATGCAGTATGCAGGTCCTCAATGGAAGGCAGGCTGGTTGCAGTTGTTTTTTCTGCGGTCCTAACTATCTGTTGAAGTCTGTACCTGTCCGGTTTGGTTGTATCAAACCAGACAGTTATAAAATGGTTGAAGAAGAGGGCACGGGTCACTTAACAACTGCCTTCCTTAGTGATAGAAATTCTGGCCGTACGTTGGGGCTCCTGTTCCCCTGATGTACATGACTTACTCCTCATGTTATGACCTTTCCTCTGACAGGTATTGATGCCCTTTTCTCCTCGGGGCCATTTCCCACTGCTGTACCCAATTGCTGTCTTTCCCATCCTTGAGTTGACAGAAAAATTAAACCAGCATAACATTCCACACCCTCATTGCTGATCCTGCCTTGATTGCTTTTGGTTCCAAGTCACTGCAGGCCCTGATATTGCTCCAAGGTAATAAGTGACAAAGCCTGACAGATGTAACCTACCTTGAAGCTGTCCTTGGGCGCTGTCAGAGGTCAGAGGGGAAAATTATATTTTTAACACCAACCCCCACCCCCCAACCCCCCACCCCAAAAAGCTAATACAATCCTGGGTTGTATAAACAGAGGCATAGAATCAAGATCACACAAAGTATTAGTACTGCTTTATAAAGTAAGGCCTTTGAATGTATCAGTTGCATGCAGGGAAATAAACTACATGCATTCCTCAACTTACAGCAACAACAACAACTATTATCATCATCATCATCAACAACAACAACAACAACAACATTCCTGTGCTGGCTCAGGAATTCTGGGAGTTGAAGTCCACGAGTCATAAAAGAGCCAAGGTTGCCTTGTTGTTGATAGTTGTGAAGTTGTGTCCAACCCAACGCGATCCCATGGACAACGTTCCTCCAGGCCTTCCTGTCCTCTACCATCTTCTGGAGTCCATTTAAGCTCACGCCTACTGCTTCAGTGACTCCATCCAGCCACCTCATTCTCTGTCGTCCCCTTCTTCTCTTGCCCTCAACCTTTCCAAGCATTAGGCTTTTCTGCAGTGAGTCCTTCCTTCTCATTAGGTGGCCAAAGGATTTGAGTTTCAACTTCAGGATCTGGCCTTCTAAAGAGAAGTCAGGGTTGATCTCCTCTAGGACTGACCGGTTTGATCACCTTGCAGTCCAAGGGACTCTTAGGAGTTGCCTATCCGTGGTCTAAACGGTGTTCTTCAACCTTGTCAACTTTAAGACATTTGGACTTTCAACTCCCAGAATTCTCCAGCCAGTCTTCTTAAAGTTGACAAAGTTGAGAAACACCAGTGAAAAAGCACATTTTCTCCCAAAATCTTGTTGTGCAATACACAATATTGGTTGAATGGGTCTCCAGCCTGGTCTATTTCTGCGCTCTTATAGGAAAATAGAACTGAAAGAAAGCCAATTCTTGAGCATTATAAAGAACTGTGCCCTACATTTTGCCTATGGAGAAATTCCTGGTAATATTTAAAAATACATCAGTTTTGATATTTCCATGGATTGGCTTAGCATTTGAAACCTTGGGAGTTCCTATTGTTTGAATCTCTGCCCCCAATTTTATTTTTATGTACTTGCCAGCTATGAAATTACTTTTTTTATTGAACATTATCTTATAGGCTTATCTAAGATTTTAGACAAGCCCCAGAAAAGTTGACTCCTACATAGATATACCTACACATATCCACCCCAATCAACACCTGGAGCTGCACATTGCATTTTTAATATAACTTCTAGCTTGACCCTACTCCACGCTCATCCTGAGTGGCAGAGAACTCGTCTTTAATCCATAACCCATTTAAATTAACACGGTTGGATCAGAGCGTTCTTAATCCTTTTGAAAGTCAAGAGGTCCAAACGCTTTTAAAACAAAGTATATTGTGACGGTTAGACTGTGGATCATTGATGAGGGTCAGATGGAGCCTCTTTTTAGCATTTTTTTTTTGGTCAAGTAAAATACACACAGGTGAATGCTGACATCCTGTGGACAAAATTTTAAAAAAACTTTCGCAAATAGGAACAGAAAATGACTCAGATGATGGATTAGGACAAGGCTGTCTTAGTCCAGAATTTTGTTTCAATCAATCAATCAATTAATCAATCAATCAATCAATCAATAAGAATAAAGTTGGAAGGGACCTTGGAGGTCTTCTAGGGCTTTTCGACCTTCTCACCCATTGTAGCACTTTTAGGATATGGCAGCATCCGAGTACCACCAGTCGCCTAGCAAGGTGTCAAAAACTTGATGACCAAAAAAAAAACACCCCGGAAAAAAGTGATGAAGTGCAGGTAGTCCTCAACTTACAACAGTTCACTTAGTGACTGTTCAAAGTTACAATGGCACTGAAAAAAGTGCCCCCCAAGCCACAGCCGAGCAAGACACCTCCTGCCCGCCCGGCGGTGCTCTTCCTCCTGTCTGAGGTTTTCATTATTGTGAGTATTTATGTTGAGGATGGGCAGCGGGGGTGGGGTGGGGGGGGTGATTGGTTTTTATTCCTCCCCCCCCCCGTCTGCTGGGTGGTTGCAGCAGGTTTTGGTCACTTCACATGACCCTGGGACACTGTGACCGTCATAAATATGAATCAGTTGCCAAGCATCTGAATGTAAATCACAAGACCCTGGAGATGATGCAGCATTCCAGCTGATCGGAGCTTCTTCTGGGCTCTGCAGAAGCGCCAGGATCAGCGCCGAGCTTCAGCTGGAGCCTGGCGCTGATCCTGGTGCTTCCGCTGAGCCCTGACAGCCCCGAAGAAGTGCTGATCCTGGCGCTTCCGCTGAGCCCTGACAGCCCTGCAGCTCCAGCCGTCTCTCGCTCAGGCTTGTGCGGTGCTGCCACCGGTTCAGCTCATTCCCCTCCCCCGCTACCACTTTTCTAGGATGGTCGCGTACCACCTGCCAGGTGCCAATGTACCACAGGTGGTACCCGTACCACTGGTTGAAAAGCCCTGTTCTAGTCCGGCCCCCCTGCTCAAGCAGAAGACTCTATACCATTTCAGACGACTGGCTGTCCAGTCTTAAAAACCTTCCATGGTGGAGCACCTACAACTTCAGAAGGCAAGCTGTTTCACTGGTTCATTGCCTCCACTGTTAGGAAGTTTCTCCTTAATTCCAAAGTTTCAACAGAGGAGAATATTTGTAGTTCAGGATTGAAATGAGGGGGTCCTCGGTGTTGTCTGAGCTTGGTTGCTTTCTTGCAGATGTTTCACAAACCAAACTCCGAGAGTCCTTGGTGCTCTCAGCAGTAGCACCGCTGATGTTCCTTAATTTGGGTAATGAAACGTCTTCAAGAAAACAACCAGGCTATCAGAAATGGATAGGTTGACTTTAAAGATTAAAGAGAAAGAAGACTTCAGGGTATTTTAGAACACGGGACAATTTCTATCCATCGCTAGAAAAACGAGTCAGAGAGAAAGGAATCTGATATGTAATTTTGAATATATATTAGCAAGAAGAAGGCTATTGAATGATTAATTAACATATTGTTTATGATAATGAACTCGATCTATTATTGTTTGTCGAACACATGAACCCAGACGTTATGCTGTTTGCTAAATAGTGAGAATGCTAATTGGAAAAAACCCAACCGCAACCCTAACCCTAATCCTAACCCTAACCCTAACCCTAACCCAAATCCCAACGCTAACCCCGACCCCACCTTACTCCTAACCCTATAAAAACTAATAAAATCTGTACAAAAGAAAAAAAGAAAACAACCAAGCTCAGAGAGCACTAAGGCACCCTCAGAATTTATTGCTTCTTGTCCTGAGGGCAGGACAAGAAGGAACGGATGGAAACTAACCAAGGAGAGAAGCAACCTAGAACTAAGGAGAAACTTCCTGACTGTTAGAACAACTAACCAGTGGAACAACCTGCCTCCAGAAATTGTGAATGCTCCAACACTGGAGGTTTTTAAGAAGAGACTGGGCAGCCATTTGTCCGAAATGGTATAGGGTTTCCTGCCTGAGCAGGGGGTTGGACTAGATGACCTCCAAGGTCCCTTCCAACCTCTTCTTCTTCTTCTTCTTCTTCTTCTTCTTCTTCTTCTTCTTCTTCTTCTTCTTCTTCTTCTTCTTCTTCTTCTTCTTCTTCTTCTTCTTCTTCTCCTCCTCCTCCTCCTCCTCCTCCTCTTCCTCCTCCTCCTCCTCTTCTTTTTCTTCTTCTTCTTCTTCTTCTTCTTCTTCATCATCATGATCATGATCATGATTATGATTATTATTATTATTATTATTATTATTATTATTATTATTATTATTATTATTATTATTATTATTATTATTATTATTATTATTATTATTATTATTATTATTATCCACAGACTGGAATACCAGCAGGTTATAAAAAACACCACAGAATGAACAAGGGCAGTGGTGGGATTCAAATAGGTGAACAGCCAGTTCTCTCTGTGGATGCTGCTTCTGGAAGTCCATTCTGGGCCCGGGCAACAAAAAATTAGCTACTGGTTCTGCCGAAGTGGTGCAAACTGGCTAAATCCTACCACAGGAAGGAAGGGAGGGAAGGAGGGAAGGAAGGAAGGAAGGAAGGAAGGAAGGAAGGAAGGAAGGAAGGAAGGAAGGAAGGAAGGAAGGAAGGAAGGAAGGAAAAAATGAGGGAGGGAGGGAGGAAGGAAGGAAGGAAATAAAAAATGAGGGAGGGAGGGAGGGAGGGAGGAAGGAAGGAAAGAAGGGAGGAAGGCAGGCAGGCAGAAAGGAAGGAAATAAAAAATGAGGGAGGGAGGGAGGAAGGAAGGAAGGGAGGAAGGAAGGAAGGAAAAAATGAGGGAGGGAGGGAGGGAGGGAGGAAGGAAGGAAAGAAGGGAGGAAGGCAGGCAGGCAGAAAGGAAGGAAATAAAAAATGAGGGAGGGAGGGAGGAAGGAAGGAAGGAAGGAAAGAAGGGAGGGAGGCAGGCAGGCAGGCAGGAAGGAAGGAAGGGACCTGGGAGATCTTCTAGTCCAACCCCCCTGCTTAAGTAGGAGACCTTATAACATTTCTGACAAACTTTCAGTCTTGCCTACAATGTGCTTCACAGTAAAGATACAGCTAGTGTTTCTGGTTGTTTTTGCTTGGGCTACCTCGCAGGGCTAGCAGACAGGACTTTGGAAAGCCTCTCCAAGTTTCTTGCCCTCTTAGATTTCACGAAACAAAATCAAGGCTGAAGGTTTTTGGGTTGTTTTTTTTTTGAGTTTCTATTCTATTCTATTCTATTCTATTCTATTCTATTCTATTCTATTCTATTCTATTCTATTCTATTCTATTCTATTCTATTCTATTCTATTCTATTCTATTCTATTCTATTCTATTCTATTCTTAAATTCCATATTCTATTCTATTCTATTCTATTCTATTCTATTCTATTCTATTCTATTCTATTCTATTCTATTCTATTCATTATTCCATTTCATTCCTTATTTTCTATTCTATTCTATTCTATTCTATTCTATTCTATTCTATTCTATTCTATTCTATTCTATTCTATTCTATTCTATTCTATTCTATTCTATTCTATTCTATTCTATTCTATTCTATTCTATTCTATTCTTACTGGGTCCAATATTCCAGAATGTGATCTTAAGGAGGATTCCAAAATGGGATCTTAAGCTTACTGTTGTTCTAGGCCTAAGCAAGTGCTTTGTAGATCTATTAAACATTACACCCAATAAGTAACATGAAAAGCATGCAGAGACTCTTCACTGTCCCCCTGTCTTGTCCTTTTGGTTCATGATAAATCGGTGATAAGTTGGATCACTATTGCCTATAATGCAATATTAGATAACTCACACAGAGCGCTGCTGACATCTAGTGGGTTTCCATGCTAGAAAAACAGAATTTATATAATCGCAGTGAAATTGTTGGCTTCTTGAATTTCAACTCCAGCTGCCTCTTGATAAATGCAAGAAACTGAAATGATATTTTGCATAGTGACAAACTGCAGCCTTACCCCTACATTCCCCACACTTTGGGGTTAATTACAATTAATAAATGTCAGCCATGTTAGTTACGTATCTAGGCTTATGGCCTGCTGCGTCTGTAGAGGAAAAAAACAACAAAAAACCCACAGAGGACATTTACCACAATCTTTCCCTTAATCTCTACAAAACCCAGACAGATGAGAAGATCAGACTCTTCTCCCCTAGGAGTCACAGCAATTGCATCAGCTCCACTTTTCAAACTGAACGGGGGGAAAAATGGGAAAGTTTAAAAATGAAGAGTCTAAAATATAAGTGTATAAAAGTCAAGATGTCAGCTGCAACTGCAAGATTGAAATCCTGGCACTTTCTCAAACCAACACAGGCTTTGACTGCACAGTGGGAGCTGCCATTTTGACCCACGTAGGCTTAACTGGGTCCAGGCTACTGGAGGGACCGTCTCACCCCATTGGGATTGGCCCATCCCACCTGGGCAGGCAGAGGAAGGCATATGGAGGGTCCCATCAGCAATATTCTCGGTGTCCCTGGAATTTTGTCATTAGGGCCCCAATCCGCCTATGCTGGCTGTTAATCATAGCGGTGTTGAAATTGCCGGATTATCGCATGGCCCTCTACCAAGTCTACCAATGTTTGTTTGTTTTTTGTAATCTTTTTGGCGGCAGATTATTCTGAATGCAGCCATGCAGGAAGGCCAACTTCTCATAGCTGGTCGTTTTGCGTTTTGCGAGGTTCTCCCACCGTCTAGCTCCGTGGCGGCGAACCTACAGCACAGGTGCCACAGCTGGCACTCAGAGCCCTCTCTGTGGGCATGCGGGCCATCGCCCTAGTCCTAGGCCTTCAGCTGGGTTTTATAAAACCTTTTCGCTTTAGGCCTCCACCGCCGTGTACAAAAAAAAAAGGTTCAATCAATCAATCAATTTCAACTTCTCGCAGGAAAAAAAAAGTTCTCGCAAAGTTGGAATTGATTGCTTGAACTTTTTAGTCCCACCCAGTCTGCCATTACCACTGCAGCCATGCCCACCCAATGGGCCATGCCCACAAAATTGGCCACACCCACCCAAAGGGCCACACCCACCCGTCACCCGATGATAGGTAAGTGGGTTTTGGGTTGCAGTTTGGGCACTTGGTTTCTAAAAGGTTCGCCATCACTGGTCTAGCTTGTAGCAGTGCTGCACGTCCGTAATTATCTTTAATAATCAGGGCTTTTTTTTCTCGTAGAATGCTCAGAATGGAGTTACGGCACCTTTTTTGGATGGAACCTTGTAGGGTAGGCAAAGTGGGTTGTATGACATGTGTGAGTTCTGGCACCTTTTTCTTTTACAAAAAAAGCACTGCTAATAATCTTAAAAACTTGAATGATAGGTATATTCATTTAAGATACAACAGAGCCACAGAACTCTGGGACAGAAAAATCTTTTTAATAACTAATAACTTAGCTTTCGTCAATCCTCTGTTGGCATCGTCAGAGTGGTAATCGGTGGCTGGAGAAACTCGCTTATATAGCTAGATGGATGTTCAACGATCTAGCCATGGAGCCCATGAGCGGCCTATCCGTCTAACTGCCCTCCGCTCTCCCACCGTTGGCCGTCCTATTCCTAATTGTGCCGTATTGGCCAGTGTTCCTTTCAATTTTGACTTTTTCCCTCTGCCCTCCTGTCCCGCCGGCCGGCCGCACTCCTCCTGCCGCGCGCGGCTGCTCAGCGTTGTTGCCACAAATAAAACCCACCATATGAATCAGATATGTAGATGACCCCGCCATATCCAAAAAGGACTAATTAAGGAACACCCACAAAACCATCAGCAACCTCTTCCAAGGAATCCCATTCATCAGGGAAGAAGAAGAAAAAAGCAATAACTCACTTCCCTTTCCTGGATATCCTGATCAGCAGAGACTACGATAGTAAACTAAAAACACAGGTTTACTGGGGAAAAAACAAAACACCTACGCCAATCAAGGGCCACACTACCAAAGCAATAACCCAGCTGCCCGCAAGAGAGGCTGTGTAAGAATGCTATTCAGGTGAGCACAAACACACTGCAGCAGCCCCGAACAGCAGAAAAAGGAAACAGATAATAATAATAATAATAATAATAATAATAATAATAATAATAATAATAATAATAATAATAATAATAATAATAATAAAGTTGGAAGGGACCTTGGAGGTCATCTAGTCCAACCCCCTGCTCAGGCAGGAAACCCTGTACCATTTCAGACAAATGGCTGTCCAGTCTCTTCTTAAAAACTTCCAGTGTTGGAGCATTCATCGCTTCTGGAGGCAGGTTGTTCCACTGGTTAGTTGTTCTCACTATTAGGAAGTTTCTCTTTAGTTCTAGGTTGCATCTCTCCTTGGTTAGTTTCCATCCGTTGCTCCTTGTCCTGCCTTCAGGGGCTTTGGAGAATAGCTTGACTCCCTCTTCTTTGGGGGCAGCCCCTGAGATATTGGAAGACTGCTATCATGTCACCCCTCGCCCTTCTCTTCATTAGACTAGACATACCCAATTCCAGCAACCGTTCCTTTATAGATCGTCTGTACATCTTCCAACAAAATGGACATCCATTCAACTTCATCAGAAAGGTGCCACAAACCCTATATAGCACAACCAACAGAAGCCATGGAAAGGATGACACTGCTATGCATCAAAAACATCTCAGAAACCACCAACAGACTACTACAGCCACATGGGATCAGTGTAGCATACAAGCTACACATAACCCTAAACGAAAGGACCCAGCAGCCACAGAAGGAAAAACAGAGGTCACCAACCTTTGTCGTTTGGCAGACTGGAGGAAAAGGCAGGGGGAAGCATTTTACGTCTGTGCGCCATGAGCATGTGTGCTCCACAAACAGGGTGGGGCTAGCACCCGCGTGGTAATCACTAACTCTGCCCCATTCTTGCATGGTGCAGAACCTTGTTTTGTGCCCCGTGGCGCGGCAGCACCCTGTTTTTGTGCCACATAGTGTCACCCAACTTTGTGCCTTGCAGCGTGGCGGCATCCTGTTTTCATGGCCCAAGGCATGGCAGCGGTGTCCCATTTTTGCACCCCAAGGCACGGCAGCAACCCATTTTCATGTCCCGAGGCACACCGGCAGCCTGTTTTTGCACCCTGCGGCTGCAGCACTACCACAAGTGAGGGGGTGTACGCACACACGCATGCACACTGGCCAGCCTGTCTCACAGCCCGATGGCCAGCAGGCCACCACCCACTACTGGGCCATGGCCCACAGGTTGGGGACCCCTGATCTACAACATACAGTGTAATAACTGCAACAGCCACGATGTAGGACAAAGAGGCAGAAGACTGGCAGAACGCATCCATGAACACCAACCAGCAAACAGAAGACATGATGAAAACTCTTTAATTTCACAATATATGTACAAACTTAGCCATAGTTTCAACTGGGAAACTGTGACCATCCTAGGTTAAGACCAAAAATGCTGGAGAATTCCTAGAAGCCTGGCATTCTGACAAGTTGGTCATCAGTAGACACATAGACATAAACAACACCTACAGACTGTGCAAAACAGGCAATCAACACACCCCAAAAAGGAACGAAAAGACCCAAACATCTTCCCACCAGCAATCAACACCCATATGAGCAGAGATTAAGACCAAGATAAACGTCAAACCCCCTTCATGGATTACTGCCTTGTCGTGGCGAAGGGGCTTGTGTAATTCAATGAAGCTATGAGCTATGCCGTGCAGGGCCACCCAAGATGGACAGGTCATAGCTGAGAGTTCTGACAAAACGTGATCCACTGGAGAAGGAAATGGCAACCCACTCCAGTATCTTTGCCATGAAAACCCTATGGACAGTACCAAAAGGCAAAACGATATGACGCTGGAAGATGAGCCCCTCAGGTCGGAAGGTGTCCAATATGCTACTGGGGAAGAGCAGAGGGCTAGTACTAGTAGCGCCAGAAAGAATGAAGCGACTGGGCCAAAGCCGAAAGGACGCTCAGCTGTGGATGTGTCTGGTGGTGAAAGGAAAGTCCGATGCTGTAAAGATTTTTTCTCCATAGGAACCTGGAATGTAAGATCCATGAATCAAGGAAAGCTGGACGTGGTCAAACAAGAGATGACAAGACTGAACATCGACATCTTAGGTATCAGCGAACTAAAATGGACAGGAATGGGTGAATTTAATTCAGATGACCATCAGGTATACTACTGCGGGCAAGAATCCCTCAGAAGAAATGGAGTAGCCTTCATAGTCAAAAGAGTAGGAAAATCAATACTGGGATACAATCCTCAAAATGACAGAATGATCTCAGTTCGAATCCAAGGCAAACCATTCAATATCACAGTAGTCCAAGTCTATGCCCCAACCACCAGTGCTGAAGAGGATGAAATTGACCGGTTCTATGAAGCCCTACAGCACCTTATAGAAGTAACACCAAAAAATGATGTCCTTATCATCATGGGGGATTGGAATGCTAAAGTAGGAAGCCAAAAGATAACTGGAATAATAGGCAAGTTTGGCCTTGGAGTACAAAATGAAGCAGGGTACAGGCTGATAGAATTTTGTCAAGAGAATACGATGGTCATAGCAAACACTCTTTTCCAACAACCCAAGAGACGGCTCTACACATGGACATCACCAGACGGTCAACACAGAAATCAGATTGACTATATGCTCTGCAGCCAAAGATGGAGAAGCTCTATACAGTCGGTAAAAACAAGACCAGGAGCTGACTGTGGCTCAGACCATGAGCTTCTCCTTGCAAAGTTTAGGCTTAAACTGAAGAAAGTAGGGAAAAGCACTAGGCCACTCAGGTATGAATTAAATCATATCCCTGTTGAATATACAGTAGAGGTGACAAATAGATTTAAGGAATTAGATCTGATAGACAGAGTGCCTGAAGAACTATGGACAGAGGTTCGCGACATTGTACAACAGGTAGCAACCAAAACCATCCCAAAGAAAAAGAAATGCAAGAAAGCAAAATGGCTGTCTGAGGAAGCTTTGCAAATAGCTGAGGAAAGGAGGGAAGCGAAAGGCAAGGTAGAAAAACATAGATATGCCCAATTGAATGCAGAATTCCAGAGAATAGCTAGAAGAGATAAGAATGCCTTCTTAAATGAACAGTGCAAAGAAATAGAAGAAAACAATAGAATAGGGAGGACCAGAGATCTTTTCAAGAAAATTGGAGAGATGAAGGGAACGTTTCATGCAAAAATGGGCATGATAAAGGACCAAAATGGCAGGGACCTAACAGAGGCAGAAGAGATTAAGAAGAGGTGGCAAAATTACACAGAAGAACTATACAAGAATGAGCTTAACGTCCCAGATAATCACAATGAGGTGGTCACTGACCTCGAGCCAGACATCCTAGAATGTGAGGTGAAGTGGGCCTTAGAAAAGCTGAGCAACAACAAAGCTAGTGGAGGTGACAGTATTCCAGCTGAGCTATTCAAAATCTTAAAAGACAGTGCAGTAAAAGTGCTACACTCAATTTGCCAGCAAATTTGGAAAACTCAACAGTGGCCACAGGATTGGAAAAGATCAGTTTACATTCCAATTCCAAAGAAAGGCAGTGCCAAAGAATGTTCAAACTATCGCACCATTGCACTCATTTCTCATGCTAGTAAAGTCATGCTTAAAATCCTACAAGCTAGACTTCAGCAGTATGTGGATCGAGAACTACCAGAAGTACAGGCAGGATTTCGAAGAGGCAGAGGAACTAGAGATCAAATTGCCAACATCCGCTGGATCATGGAGAAAGCTAGGGAGTTCCAGAAAAACATCTACTTCTGCTTCATTGACTATGCTAAAGCCTTTGATTGTGTGGATCATAACAAACTGTGGCAAGTTCTTAAAGAGATGGGAGTACCAGACCATCTTATTTGTCTCTTGAGAAACCTATATGCGGGTCAAGAAGCAACAGTGAGAACTGGACACGGAACCACTGATTGGTTCAAAATTGGGAAAGGAGTCCGGCAAGGCTGTATACTGTTGCCCTGCCTATTTAACTTATATGCAGAGCACATCATGAGAAAGGCAGGGCTAGATGAATCAAAAGTTGGAATTAAGATTGCCGGAAGAAATATCAACAACCTAAGATACGCAGATGATACCACTCTAATGGCAGAAAGTGAAGAAGAACTAAAGAGCCTCTTGTTGCGGGTGAAGAAGGAGAGTGCAAAACTTGGGTTGAAACTTAACATTAAGAAAACCAAGTTCATGGCATCCGGCCCTCTCAATTCTTGGCAAATAGATGGGGAAGAAATGGAGGTAGTGACAGATTTTGTTTTCCTGGGCTCCAAGATCACTGCAGATGGGGACTGTAGCCAAGAAATTAAAAGACGCTTGCTCCTGGGGAGGAAAGCCATGGCAAATCTAGACAGCACACTAAAAAGCAGAGACATCACCCTGTCAACAAAAGTGCGTATAGTCAAGGCTATGGTCTTCCCAGTTGCAATGTATGGCAGTGAAAGTTGGACCATAAGAAAGGCTGAGCGCCAAAGAATTGAGGCCTTTGAACTATGGTGCTGGAGAAGACTCCTGCGAGTCCCTTGGACTGCAAGGCGATCAAACCGGTCAGTCCTAGAGGAGATCAATCCTGACTGCTCTTTAGAAGGCCAGATCCTGAAGCTAAAACTCAAATACCTTGGCCACCTAATGAGAAGGAAGGACTCACTGGAGAAGAGCCTAATGCTGGGAAAGATCGAGGGCAATAGAAGAAGGGGACGACAGAGAATGAGGTGGCTGGATGGAGTCACTGAAGCAGTAGGCGTGAGCTTAAATGGACTCCAGAAGATGGTAGAAGACAGGAAGGCCTGGAGGAATGTTGTCCATAGGGTCGCAATGGGTCGGACACGACTTCGCAGCTAACAACAACAACAAACATCAAACCATCAAGAAGTAACCAACGATCAAGGAACTGCCAAACAAGCTAACAGTAAACAGTTCTCTAAGACTAAGACTTCTATTTCTACCAACCCTGACAGATCAAGCTACTAGAATATAAATTGAGAGCAAACCACATTCCTTACTAGCACTGATGACATTAAGAGTTTGGTAATGAGATGTCTGCAAGAAAACAACCAGGCTCAGAGAATGTCATTTCAACCCTGAGCTACGAATATTCTCCTTTATTGGTAGTTTACTTTATCTTGTCAAGATTTATGTCTATAGGTGAAGAGCAATAAGGGAGCTTGTATATAAAAAAAAAACCTTGGCTTGTACTGTTATATTGTTCTTATA
Organism: Vipera berus; assembly: GCF_964194415.1. Classification (NCBI taxonomy): domain Eukaryota; kingdom Metazoa; phylum Chordata; class Lepidosauria; order Squamata; family Viperidae; genus Vipera; species Vipera berus. The sequence goes on along the minus strand of NC_138208.1, from coordinate 85,910,448 downwards.
AATGATAGTAGGACACCAGGGCAATTTTAACAGTAACAGCTTTTGAAATCTCTCAACTTTTGATACCCCCAAAGTTTTCACAGGCTGCATATAGCTTTGGAGTCTCAGGTTTTCCCCTTTTCCATCAATACATATATTGTCACACTTCGGTGTCTTTGTTCACCTTCCTTAGAAGTCTTTAATCTGAATCTACAGAGCCTCCCATAATATCAGTGTGATTGTGATCTTCAGAGCCTCTTCTCATACGTTTGACTTAATAGAATAGAATAGAATAGAATAGAATAGAATAGAATAGAATAGAATAGAATAGAATAGAATAGAATAGAATAGAATAGAATAGAATAGAATAGAATAGAATAGAATAGACAATATGGAATGGAATGGAATAGAATTCAGAATGAATAGAATAGAATAGAATAGAATAGAATAGAATAGAATAGAATAGAATAGAATAGAATAGAATAGAATAGAATAGAATAGAATAGAATAGAATAGAATAGAATAGAATAGAATAGACAATATGGAATGGAATGGAATGGAATAGAATTCAGAATGAATAGAATAGAATAGAATAGAATAGAATAGAATAGAATAGAATAGAATAGAATAGAATAGAATAGAATAGAATAGAATAGAATAGAATAGAATAGAATAGACAATATGGAATGGAATGGAATGGAATAGAATTCAGAATGAATAGAATAGAATAGAATAGAATAGAATAGAATAGAATAGAATAGAATAGAATAGAATAGAATAGAATAGAATAGAATAGAATAGAATAGAATAGAACAGAACAGAACAGAATAGAATAGAATAGAATAGAATAGACAATATGGAATGGAATGGAATGGAATAGAATTCAGAATGAATAGAATAGAATAGAATAGAATAGAATAGAATAGAATAGAATAGAATAGAATAGAATAGAATAGAATAGAATAGAATAGAATAGAATAGAATAGAATAGACAATATGGAATGGAATGGAATGGAATAGAATTCAGAATGAATAGAATAGAATAGAATAGAATAGAATAGAATAGAATAGAATAGAATAGAATAGAATAGAATAGAATAGAATAGAATAGAATAGAATAGAATAGACAATATGGAATGGAATGGAATGGAATAGAATTCAGAATGAATAGAATAGAATAGAATAGAATACCAATTAGAGCTAATTATAACCTGACTGATCTGTCTTAGCATGAGAATGTCTCATCAAATGAATCCTTTCTTTCTTTTCCTTCCAACCCCCAGCTTCTCCTTAGCACACAGGTTCATTTGCAGAGATTTTTCATGTGATGATTCTACAACTCAGTGAAGGCATACTGTACATTAGGGCAAGATAAAGTTGCTGTAGGCCAAATCAAGTCATTGGTTTATTCTGTTAATTGTTGTTGTTGTTGAGTTAATAGAATAGAATAGAATAGAATAGAATAGAATAGAATAGAATAGAATAGAATAGAATAGAATAGAACAGAACAGAACAGAATAGAATAGAATAGAATAGAATAGACAATATGGAATGGAATGGAATGGAATAGAATTCAGAATGAATAGAATAGAATAGAATAGAATAGAATAGAATAGAATAGAATAGAATAGAATAGAATAGAATAGAATAGAATAGAATAGAATAGAATAGAATAGAATAGAATAGAATAGAATAGAATAGAATAGAATAGACAATATGGAATGGAATGGAATGGAATAGAATTCAGAATGAATAGAATAGAATAGAATAGAATAGAATAGAATAGAATAGAATAGAATAGAATAGAATAGAATAGAATAGAATAGAATAGAATAGACAATATGGAATGGAATGGAATGGAATAGAATTCAGAATGAATAGAATAGAATAGAATAGAATAGAATAGAATAGAATAGAATAGAATAGAATAGAATAGAATAGAATAGAATAGAATAGAATAGAATAGAACAGAACAGAACAGAATAGAATAGAATAGAATAGACAATATGGAATGGAATGGAATGGAATAGAATTCAGAATGAATAGAATAGAATAGAATAGAATAGAATAGAATAGAATAGAATAGAATAGAATAGAATAGAATAGAATAGAATAGAATAGAATAGAATAGAATAGAATGATAGGATATTGGAGAAATAGAATAGAATAGAATAGAATAGAATAGAATAGAATAGAATAGAATAGAATAGAATAGAATAGAATAGAATAGAATAGAATAGAATAGAGCTGGAAGGGACCTTGGAGGTCTTCTAGTCCAGTCCCCTGTTCAAGAAGAGAACCTATACCATCTCAAACCTCCAGTGATGAAGCACTCACAACTTCTGGAGGCAAGCTGTTCCACAGGTTAATTGTCCTCACTGTTAGGAAGTTTCTCCTTAATTCCAGGTTGCTTCTCTCCTTGATTATTTTCCCTGCATTGTTTCTTGTCTTGCCTTCTGGTGCTTTGGAAAATAAACTGTCCCCCTCTTCTGTGTGGCAGCCCCTCAAATACTGGAATACTGCTATCATGTCCTTCTTTTCTCTAGACTGGCCATTCCCAAGTCCTGCACCCTTTCTTTGTATGTTTTAGTCTCCAGGCCTTGGATCATCCTAGTTGGTCTTCTCTGAACTTTTTCCAAACTCTTTACATCATTTTTGTAGTATGGTGACCAAAATTAGCTGCAGTATTCCAGGTGTGGTTTTACTAGGGTTTTATAAAGCGGTACTAATACCTCGTGTGATCTTGATTCTATGCCTCTGTTTATGCAACCCAGGATTGTATTAGCTTTTCTGGCTGCTGCTGCACACTGCTGGCTCATAGTCAAGTGATCGTCCACTAGGACTCCAAGGTCCCTCTCACAGTCACTGTTTTTAAGCCAGGTCTCACCTAATCTGTACTTATACCTTTGATTTTTCCTGCCTAAATGTAAAGTTGCTAATGAGTTGCATCTTTAGTTAAAAAAGAAGGTTAAAATGATTGAACGCTTAAGGAATAAATGTACTTGTAAAATCTCCTGAGCTGAGGTCAGCTCCTGGTGAGTAAAAAGGACACAGATTTGTGGTTGTCTTGACAACAGCACAGAAGATTTTTGCTTGTTCCTTCTGATAGGCTCATAAACACATAACATTTGAAGTTTGGAAGGGATTTGGATGTAATCAATCCAGCTGCTAGCTCAGGGGTCTTCAAACTTGGCCCTTTTATGACTTGTGGACTTCAGCTCTCAGAATTTCTCAGCCAGAGGAATGCCTGGCTGAGGAATTCTGGGACTTGAAGTCCACAAGTCATAAAAGGGCCACGTTTGAAGTCCCTTGCTCTAGCTGCTGAAGGAAGCTGCCCTGCTCTGGTGGATGGGCATCCAACCTCTGTTGAAACATCTCCAGCAAAAGAGAATAACAGAGTTGAAAGGGACCTTGGACGTCTTCTCAAGCAGGAGACCTCATAATCATTCTGGACAAATCCCTGTCCAAATCCCTGTCTTTTTAAAAACCTCCAGGGATGGAGTACCCGCAACTTCTGGAGGCAATTTGATCTTTTGCTTGAGCAGGGGGTTGGTCTAGAAGACCTCTAAGGTCACGTCCCACCCTATTATCCTATGTTTGATATTCTTAGTGGTGTTGGACCAGGGGTGGGATTCAAATCCCTGAACAACTGGTTCTCTGCATGGATGTAGGCCGGGACCTCCAGAAGTGGCATCCCCACACTTCCAGTGAGCAGTTCTAGGCCTGGGAGTCCTCCTCCAGGCCTCCCAGGCCTAGAACGGACTTCCGGAAGTGGCATCCCCACACTTCCGGCACGCCATTCTAGACCTGAGAGGCCTCCTCCAGGCCTCCCAGGCCTAGAACGGACTTCCGGAAGTGGCATCCCCACACTTACGGCAGGCCATTCTAGACCTGAGAGGCCTCCTCCAGGCCTCCCAGGCCTAGAACAGACTTCTGGAAGTGGCATCCCCACACTTACGGCAGGCCATTCTAGACCTGAGAGGCCTCCTCCAGGCCTCCCAGGCCTAGAACAGACTTCCGGAAGCAGTGTGCATTCAGCCGGTTCTCTGAACTCAACAAAATTTAGCTACCGGTTCTACCAAACCGGTGCAAACCAGCTGAATCCCATCACTGTGTTGGACCAATGCTAAGTAGAGAACAATAGCTTCTCTTGATTTTGGCACAATATTTAACTTTTGACATCCTTCTTTTGTTGATGAAGCCTAGAATTGCATCGGCTTTTTTTTCCCCCTTCAGCTGCATAAAACTGTTGGCTAGCACCCATCTGAGACTGCTTTAACCTTCTCCTCTGTCTCTTCTGCAGAAAAAATTCCCTCTGTAAAGGCAGGTATTATGTCTCTCCACCAGATGGAGGTAAAACACAGTTCCTGATCTCACACATTATGCCTCGGTTCATGCAATATCCTACTTTAAAAACTGGATTCCCATAATGCACGGAACCACGAACTACCCACTTATTTTAGCCTAACTTGGTGCATCCTGAAAATTAATCCCAGCAGACTCACGTAGATCTGCGCATTAGGAAAAATTTGTCACAAATCCAGTTTGGACCCCGATTTCCTATAGTATTTTTCTTTTTACACCAAAATAGGAAAGGTCAGTATTTTGAAACCTTTAGATGCCTTCATACAAAATTTGAATTAATGCAAATGTTCTGGGTTCAAACAGTGCATCAAATAGCAATAGCACTTAGACTTATATACCGCTTCACAGTGCTTTACGGCCCTTTCTAAGCGGTTTACAGAGTCAGCCTATTGTCCCCCCTAACAATCTGGATCCTCATTTTACTGACCTCGGAAGGACGGAAAAAGCTGAGTCAACATTGAGCTGATCAAGACGGAAAAGGCGAACTGCTGGCAGCCAGCAGTCAGCAGAAGTAGCCTGCAGTACTGCATTTTAACCACTGCACCACCACGGCTAATCACAACATATTTAACATTTTGTTGCTATTGGTATTACAGGTAGTTGATTGATAACTGTAATGGAACTTGCCCATCACGGTTGTAAGTCATGACTGTCATAAAGCAGGACTTAAAGCAGATTTTATGACCCTTTTTGTAGAGGACACTAAATGAATGCAGGAGTCATAAAGTGAATGCCACAGTCGTCAAATGAATACCGTGATCATTAAGTGAACTCATTGTCCATGATGTGTGCTTTTTAAGGGAAACAGGAAATAAATGCTGGTGTCCGCCACAAAAAAAAAAAGAATAGAATGGAATGGAATGGAATAGAATGGAGTAGAATATGGAATAAGTAGAATGGAATATGGAAAGAATAGAACAGAACAAAATAGAATAGAATATGGAATAAATAGAATAGAATATGGAAATGAATAGAATAGAATAGAATAGAATAGAATAGAATAGAATAGAATAGAATAGAATAGAATAGAATAGAATAGAATAGAATAGAATAGAATGGAATGGAATGGAATGGAATGGAATGGAATGGAATGGAATGGAATGGAATGGAATGGAATGGAATAGAATGGAATGGAATGGAATAGAAAATTGGAATAGAATAGAATGGAATGGAATGGAATGGAATGGAATAGAATAGAATAGAATAGAATAGAATAGAATAGAATAGAATAGAATAGAATAGAATAGAATAGAATAGAATAGAATAGAATAGAATAGAATATGGAATAAATAGAATAGAATAGAATAGAATAGAATAGAATAGAATAGAATAGAATAGAATAGAATAGAATAGAATAGAATAGAATAGAATAGAATAGAAAAGGAGTAGAGTAGAGTAGAGTAGAGTAGAGTAGAGTAGAGTAGAGTAGAGTAGAGTAGAGTAGAATAGAATGATACCTTTATTGTCTCTTTGAATGTACACTAATGGCACACCTTAAAATGAAATTTCATTGCATTCAGTTCTCAAAGGGACTCCGCCTCCGATCTACACTACATAAATATGACAAAAAGAAATAAATAAATACAGAATTATGCACATACCCACATATAGTATATGACACAAAGAAACAACAGTCTAGTTCGGGTGATGTATACATGTCCATGGTGAGAAAAACGAATCTTGAGAGTTTAACCAGACGGATGGCAGAAGGAGCAAAGCTATTAAACAATCAGGTAATCCTGCCGGAAATACTTCGAAACCTCCTCCCAGAGCTGTAAATTGCAATCACATGACTACAGGATGCTACAGGATGTTCTCCCTGTCAGGAAGTTTCTCCTTAGTTCTAGGTTGCTTTTCTCTTTAATGATCTTCTACTTGTTACTTCTTGTCTTGCGCTCTGGTGGCTTGGAGGAATAAGTCAACCCCCAGAGATATATCCGTGTCATCACCAGGAACCAGGGTGGACTCAAGGGACCATAATCATAATAACAAAACCATCTGCCTTCCCAAAGGGCTGAACAATCTGGAATTTCCGGAGCATAATTTTGTGTGGCGGCTTTGTAACAGAGAAAAGAGAGATAGCAGATGTTTCTCAACCCTAGACTTCTCCTTAAAATCCTCTGGTCTTTACAGAGGAACAGCATAACAGAGTTGGAAGGGATCTTGGAGGTCTTCTAGTCCAGCCCTCTGCTCAAGCAGGAGACCCTATACCATTCAAGACAAATGGCTGTCCAATCTCTTCTTAAAAACCTCCAGTGTTGGAGCACCCACAACTTCTGGAGGCAAGTCGTTCCATTGATTCATTGTCCTGACTAACCGTCAGGAAATTTCTCCTTAGTTCTAGGTTGCTTCTCTCCTTGATTAGTTTCTATCCGTTGCTTCTTCTGCTGCCTTCAGGCACTTTGGAAGAATAGCTTGACTCCCTCTTCTTTGGGGCAGCCCCTGAGATATTGGAACACTATCAAGTCACACCTCAAGAGGTGACATGACAGCAGTCTTTGGAACTCCCCCACAAACTGTCCTCTTTTTCTAGTCACAACACAACTCTTCCAGAACTTCCATCTGGAAAGAAGGGGGCAGAATTCTTACTCCCCCCCGGCAGGTTTCCAAGCCATGCTAGACCTGGAGTGCACCTCAAATGTTCACTAGCAACTTGTGCCAAGAAACAGCTGTTAGCTGATTAACCAGAGTGCTTTAGAACATCTTCATTGCTCTTTCCTGATTCTCTACTCCTAATCAGCTCTTTAATAGTTCTACAGCTAGGTATGTGTGTAATTACTACAATTAATATTAGGTAACTAATTAGTGCTGCTGTAGGAAGCACAAAATCAAATTAACGTTTCTACAGGGATTCGGGAGAAAACATTGCTATTCTGAATAGGAAAAGCTTCATTAAGCTCTTTTCTCCTGCCTTAAAGCCCCCCCACCTTTTTTTGTTTTTTTTTGTTTCCAGAACCAAAACAGAACAAAGCTCCCTTTTTCTTTGAAAAGGAACTAACAACCCGGGCTTTAAGCTCTGGGGATTTAATTCTAATTATTTTTGCAGCAGGGATTGGAGGATTTTAATTTAGGGGTGCACAAGATTTGGGGAGACGATGCCACAGTCAATTTGGAATGAGGTGCCAGGGGACACACTCCCCAAAGTATATCCTTTGGGACAAGCTAACTAACATAGTTACTTTGCAAGTTTAAATTTATTTTCCCTCTTTTAAAATGACATTCAGGTTTATTAGCTTTTAACATCCCTAACAGGGACGCGGTGGCTCAGTGGGTTAGGACGCTGAGCTTGTCGATTGGAAGGTCGGCAGTGTGGCGGGTCGAATCCCGAGTGCCGCGTAGCAGAGTGAGCGCCTGTTACTCGTCCCAGCTTCTGCCAACCTAGCAGTTCGAAAGCATGTAAAAATGCAAGTAGAAAAATAGGGACCACTACGGTGGGAAGGTAACAGCGTTCCGTGCGCCTTTGGCGTCTAGTCATGCCGGCCACATGACCACAGAGACGTCCTCGGACAAGCGCTGGCTCTTCGGCTTTGAAACGGAGATGAGCACCGGCCCCTAGAGTCAGAAACGACTAGCACGCATGTGCGGGGGAACCTTTACCTTTACCTAACATCCCTAAGCTGATAAACAGGCTGGAGAGACCTACAGTAGTTCCAGATAAGAAAAAGTTGGTTAGTACAAATTGGGATCTAGCTTATTTCTTTTTGTGAATGCCAAACCACCTTTTTTCCTTGCAATTTATGCACCTTCTGACTTCAGACCTCATTTTAATGAACATGTGTGATATTATGGGATACAGATACGTAATACGTTTGACTACCTGTAACTGACTTCCTGTGCGAAGGGGAGGTTACTTTTATCCTGTCCAGTCAACTTTCCTCTTGCGTTTGGTTTGTTGTGTTAATTACAAAAAGGGATCTAACACGGTGCTTGAGCTTCTCTTTCTCCTTTTTCATAGAGAGATCCCAATTTATCAGGGTATCCTAATAAACTGCTTGAGCCATGCTGGCTCAGGAATTCTGGGAGTTGAAGTCCACGAGTCATAAAAGAGCCAAGGTTGCCTACCCCATAGCAAATGAATTAAGTGACAGGGTGTTGGACTAGATGACCTCCAAGGTCCCTTCCATCCTCATCCTCCTCATCCTCTATTATTATTATTATTATTATTATTATTATTATTATTATTATTATTATTATTATTATTATTATTGTTGTTGTTGTTGTTGTTGTTGTTGTTGTTGTTATTGTTATTATTGTTATTATGTTTTAAATACAGTTGTTAAATGTGAGTCTGCAAGTTCTGAGTGGAAGGTCAGTCACACCAGCAACCTCAAGAGAAAAGTGCTGAGGTAAAATAAAACACAGAGCAGCTAAAGATGAGATTTCCTTAAGGTAGAAGTTTACTCATCACCTAGATCAGGGGTAGGTAACCTTGGCTCTTTTATGACTCGTGGACTTCAACTCCCAGAATTCCTGAGCCAGCATGGCTCAGCTTGGAAACCTCTCCCTTTCTCCTCAGCATGGTTGGCTCAGGAATTCTGGGAGTTGAAGTCCACGAGTCATAAAAGAGCCAAGGTTGCCTAGCCCTGCCCCAGACCATTTCAGACAAATGGCTGTCCAGTCTCTTCTTAAAAACTTCCAGTGTTGCAGCCTTCACAACTTCTGGGGGCAGGTTGTTCCACCGATTAATTGTTCTCACTGTCACTCTCTCTCTCTCCAGGTTGCTTCTCTCCTTGATCAATTTCCATCCGTTCCTTCTTGTCCTGCCTTCAGGTGCTTTGGAGAATAGCTTGACTGCCTCTTCTTTGGGGCAGCCCCTCAGATATTGGAAGACTGCTATCCTGTCACCCTTAGTCCTTATTTTCATTAGACTAGAGACATACCCAGTTCCTGCAACAGTTCTTTGTATGATTTAGCCTCCAGTGCCTTAATCGTCCTTGTTGCTCTTCTCTGCACTCTTTCTAGAGTCTCAACGTCTTTTTTATATCATGGCGGCCCAAACTGGATGCAGTATTCCAGTTTTACCAAAGCTTTATAAAATGGAATAAAATGTTAATGCAGCCTAGGACTGTGTTGGCTTTTTTGGCAGCCGCAGCAAACTGCCAGATCATATTTAAGTGATTTCCACTAAGACCCCAAGATCCCTCTCACAAAGGTAGCATTTCTCAAACTTGGAAAATGTGTGGAATTCAACTCCCAAAATTCCCCAGCCAATTTGAGTCCCTACATCTTACCAGTTGCCAAGTTTTAGAAAACTACTACTAGAACAACTTAAAGAACAAGCTATGGGCATACCATCTTGGAAATACATTTGTGGTCCATGTTCAACTGTAAAATCCTGTCTTCAATCATCAAAAAAAAAAAAATTCTGCTCCAGCTTTAAGGCTTTCTTTCTTTCTTTCTTTCTTTCTTTCTTTCTTTCTTTCTTTCTTTCTTTCTTTCTTTCTTTCTTTCTTTCTTTCTTTCTTTCTTTCTTCCTTCCTTCCTTCCTTCCTTCCTTCCTTCCTTCCTTCCTTCCTTTCTTTCTTTCTTTCTTTCTTTCTTTCTTTCTTTCTTTCTTTCTTTCTTTCTTTCTTTCTTTCTTTCTTTCTTTCTTTCTTTCTTTCTTTCTTTCTCTTTCTTTCTCTCTCTCTCTCTCCCTCCCTCCCTCTCTCTCTTTGTCTTTCTCTCTCTGTCTCTCTCTCTCTCTCTCCTTCCTTCCTTCCTTCCTTCTTTCTTTTTCTCCCTCCCTCCCTCTCTCTCTCTTACACACACATATGCACACAACACACAACATATAGACATAATGCATGTATGAGACGCACTCTGCAATTTGTTCTGGGAACACGTTCGGCTCAACTTGTCCAACCTTTCCTGCATGTGCTATTTGCCACAAGACCCTTGTGTGCGTGCAGGCATGTGCAGAACTGTACCAAGCCATAATTAGCTGAGACAGAGGTACACTTTGTCATGTGTGGGCAGCCAATGTGCATCTGTTAATTTTCACACAATTCTCCAGTGTTCCTGCAACTCAGCTTCTAAATTTTGCTTTGGAGTCTGTTTTGTGCTGGAAGAGACATTTCGAGATTTTTCTTCGCGCTCTGCCTTCTCCGCTTGTCATTCCAGCTATGGGGGGGTTTTTTTTGGTGGGGGGAGTAAATAACAGACAAAGAAATAGAAGCAGAACAAGATTGCTAAACTCAAGCTGCTAGTTCTCCCTGATGTGCTGAATCAGAGTTCCCCTGAGAATTATACAGGTATACAGGTTGGACTAGATGACCTCCAAGGTCCCTTCCAACTTCTTCTTCTTCTTCTTCTTCTTCTTCTTCTTCTTCTTCTTCTTCTTCTTCTTCTTCTTCTTCTTCTTCTTCTTCTTCTTCTTCTTCTTCTTCTTCTTCTTCTTCTTCTTCTTATTATTATTATTATTATTATTATTATTATTATTATTATTATTATTATTATCCTCAATTGGGTCCAGAATTTGCGTGGTTAGTCGTTGTGATTGTCAGCTGAGTTGGACCTGATTTTACCACAACTTTTATGATGGTTGTTAAATGAATCACTGTGGTTGTTAAGCCAATTCAGCTTCCCCAATAGGCTTTTTAATTTTTTCTTTTCCTGCAAATCAGCATCAAAGTTCACAGATTGTGATCATGTGACTGCAGGTTGCTGGAACCAGTCGCAAATGTGAGCCAGTTGCCAAGCACCCAAATTGTGATTACGGGACCGTGGGGCTGGTGCGATGGTCGTAAGTGCAAATGCAACAAATTGTAAGTTACTTTTCCCAAAGTAACTTGGGGAATATGGAGCCCCACAAAGGAGTCCAAAATTTCTGCTGTTAAGCGAGACAGTTGTTAAGTGAGTTTTGCCCCATTTTACAACCTTTCTTGCCATAGTTGTTAAGGGAATCCCTGCAGTTATTAAATTAGTGACATGGTTGTTAAATGAATCTGGCTTCCTGACTGACTTTGCTCATCAGAAGGTGATCATACAAGAAGAAGAAGAGGAAGAGGAAGAGGAAGAAGAAGAAGAAGAAGAAGAAGAAGAAGAAGAAGAAGAAGAAGAAGAAGAAGAAGAAGAAGAAGAAGAAGAAGAAGAGGAGGAGGAGGAGGAGGAGGAGGAGGAGGAGGAGGAGGAAGAGGAGGAGGAGAAGAAGAAGAAGAAGAAGAAGAAGAAAAAGAAGAAGAAGAAGAAGAAGAAGAAGAAGAAGAAGAAGAAGAAGAAGAAGAAGAAGAAGAAGAAGAAGAAGAAGAAGAAGAAGAAGAAGAAGAAGAAGAAGAAGTAGTTGGAAGGGACCTTGGAGGCCATCTAGTCCAACCCCCTGCTGAGGCAGGAAACCCTATACCATTTCAGACAAATGGCTGTCCAGTCTCTTCTTAAAAACCTCCAGTGTTGGAGCATTCACAGCTTCTGGAAGCAGGTTGTTCTACTGGTTAATTGTTCTCACTGTCAGGAAGTTTCTCCTTAGTTCTAAGTTGCTTCTCTCCTTGGTTAGTTTCCATCTGTTGCTTCTTGTCCTGCCTTCAGGTGCTTTGGAGAATAGCTTGACTCCCTCTTCTTTGGGGCAGCCCCTGAGATATTGGGAGACTGCTATCATGTCACCCCTCGCCCTTCTCTTCATTAGACTAGACGTACCCAATTCCAACAATCGTTAACTCTGGGACACTGCAACCGTCATAAATATGAGTCAGTTGCTAAGCATCCGAGTTTTGTTCACATGACCATGGAGATATTGCAGTGGTCATAAGTGTGAAAAACAGTCATAAGTCCCTGTTTTCAGTGCCATTGTAACTTTGAATGGTCACTAAATGAATGTTGTAAGTTGAGGATTACCTGTAGTCATAAGTTGAGGACTAGGTGTATGGGCATTTCCAGTGCTACATGGTTTGGTAAAGGCTTGTTATGTGAAGTAATCTACTAGTTATTACCCTCTTTTCTACTCATTGGACTCTCTTACATGGCTGACTTAGAAAAGCTAGCAGATGAAGGTATTGCTTGGATGGGAGACCAAGAGGAAATCTGCAGGATTGTTGTTCAGAGTCAGATCAACAACCAAAAAGTCCACAGAAGACAATGCCTTTATCTTATCCCAAAGAATCCATGGCTCTCTCCATGAAATCATTACAAGTTAAGCTTGATTCAAAAGAGACTTGGTGACTTGAAGAGGTATGGACTTCAACTTCAGCTCCCAGAATTCTCCAGCCAGCATGGGGAAGAAGTGTGGACTTCTGGGAATTGAAGTCCAGACCTTTTCAAGTCACCAATGTTGAGAAACACCAGCATAGACAATTTCTGCCTGGCTGTCTGCCTGCCTCTAAGATAGCTAATGAAAAGGGGGGAAAAAGACCCAAGGAAAACTAATTAGGAACTTATAAGCAAAAACTGCTCAGAACTGTTCAGAGAGGAACACAACAGAATCATCTTCCTGATTTGCTTTCTGAGCATTTTTACAGTTTTAATAGCTTCGTTCTCCCTACAGAAAACCATGGGGCTCAGTACAAAACTCCTAATTTCCCTAAGGAGAAACAAGAACTGTGCTTAGGTTATTTTAATCTTTGCCAAATGTGGTTTCCTGGCTTAAAAATCCACCTACCTATGAAACTATTTCGCTGGCAGCAGGCAACCCTCTTAAGTCAGTTAACAGCCTAGCAGTTGTAGTCTCGCAACGTGCAAAGCTTCAGCTAATTTTAATATGCTTCTTATTAGCATTGTTGGAAATATTTTTCTAGCTTAGCCAGTTCGTTGAATGAAGCCACCGCAGACTCAACTGATTTTGCCTGGCCATAAAATGGGTTCGTTCGGTCCAGTGGTGGGATTCAGCTGGTTCGCACCACTTCGGCAGAACCGGTGTCTAATTTTTTGTTGCACAGGCCCAGAATGGACTTCCGGAAGCGGCATCCACACAGAGAACTGGTTGTTCACATATTTGAATCCCACCACTGATTCGGTCGCAAAGTTAAACATGCTGTGTGAGGCCAGTCAATTTTTATTGTCGATGGAGAGTTTTGAACATCTGCGATGCCTGGAACTGTTTGCCCATGTTTGGGACAGAGAAATGCACTCTTTTGTAGAAAATACAAGGTAGTTTAATACAAAGTTATTTAACAATAATAATAAAGTTGGAAGAGACCCTGGAGGTCATCTAGTCCAACCCCCTGCTCAGGCAGGAAACTCTACACCATTTCCGACAAACGGTTGCCCAGTCTCTTCTTAAAAACCTACAGTGTTGGAGCATTCAGAGCTTCTGGAGGCAGGTTGTTCCACTGATTAATTGTTCTAACTGTCAGGAAGTTTCTCCTTAGTTCTAGGTTGCTTCTCTCCTTGACTAGTTTCCATCCGTTGCTTCTTGTCCTGCTTTCAGGTGCTTTGGAGAATAGCTTGACTCCCTCTTCTTTGGGGCAGCCCCTGAGATATTGGAACACTGCTATCATGTCACCCCTCGTCCTTTTCTTCATTAAACTAGTTCTTGATGTATAACCACAGCTAAGCCCAAAATTTCTATGGCTAAGCAAGACAGTTGTTTCGTCCCATTTTAGGACCATTTTTGCCACAGCTGTGAATCATGCCATCGTTAAGCAAATCAGGCTTCCCCCATTGACTTTGCTTGTTGAAAGGCATCTGGGATGCTAATGTTGAGGGAAAAGTCTTCATCATGGTTCAGTCCAAGCTGGGAGTAAACAACATGGTGACTGCTTTAGAAAGAAGGTTGCAGTTTATTGAAGAGGAGAGCCAGACAGAAAGATGATTCTGGAAGAAAAAAGAGAGTGAGCACATGTAGAGAGTGGGTTTTTATACCCTCTGGAGCCTTTTGTTTAGAGTTGTTCTTCTGGCATGAACTTTTGACTTGAGTCTGAGTGTGCCTTTTTGGTATTCAGATGGTGGTGGGTTAATTTTATTATGTCCCAAGGGTCATATCCTGCTTCCCTGGGGCTGTGGCTGATGACTCTTAGATTTTTAGTGTTGATTCTAGGTATCTTTCTTCCTAATCCCAGTTTCCTGATTCCAGTCTTTCTGACAAGATTATTTGCATTTCTGCAAAGCTGGTTTCTGCTTGGGGGAGGGAGACTTGGGGCTATTAAGAAAAACTGGGCATGATTTTCTGCCTCTTTAAGATCCTTTGAGGAAATATATTTTTCTGCCCTTTTAATATTTCCTTCTCTGGGGGGGGGGGCTAACTTCCCACATTAACAAATGTTGATCACATGATCCTGGGATTGTGCAACTGTCATAAATATGTGTCAGTTGCCAACTGCCTGAATTTTGATCACACAATCATGGGGATGCCGTAACGGTCATAAGTGTGAAAAACCAGTCATGTCACTTTTTTTTCACTGTCATTTTAACTTCAGTCACTCAACAAATGGTTGTAAGTCAAGGAATACCTGTAGGAATTTTCATTTTTTGGTCTTTGGATGGAAGGGGCTCAGAATATTTTTGCTGTCAATTTTCCAGCAGCTTTTTCTTTGAAAAGAAAGATACTTATGTAAGTCTTTATTCCTCACCTTTGCAAATTTGCCATTTCTGGAGAGGGGCGTGGGAGTAAAAGACGACATGTCTGCTTGAAAAACTGTTTCTTTCTCTGCACGCTTCTCCTGAACCTGTCAAGGCTCTAGCTAGGATGCTCAACTACTTATAGCAGAGAGAAAGTGAAGACAGATAGGGCGATCTGGCTGCTAAAAGGCCATCAGCAGATCTCGGGGTATAATTAGCAACCTGCAAAATGAAGGGAAGGAATAATTCATTGACTCTGCAATGGTCCGAATCCTTCAAGAATGTCCTGTCCAATTTGAGTGTCATCTTTTAGTTCAACCAGGATTCAGAGAAGAATAACAAAGTTGATCCAGGACTAGAAACTGAACAGAGAGTAGTTTAGAACTTGAGAAAATTTAGATTTAGATGAAGGAATAGAAGGGGAACTGGTCAAATTTGCAGATGACACTAAACTGGGAATAGAAAGCGGACTATTTATCATAGAAATGGGCATTGACTAGTTCTAACAAATGAAAAAAAGGGAATTTACTCAGCTCAGTTTTAATCATAATGAAGTTAAAAGATACAAAGCAAAGTGTTCGTGTATAATCATAAAAACGCTTGTCTTCTACTTTCCCAAAGATGCACACTGAAGGAATAGCCAGTGGACTTCAAATCCCAGAATTCCTTAGCCAGCATAGCTCCAACCTTGGGAATTTTAAGACTTGTGGACTTCTACTCCCAGAATTCCTTAAGCAGCATAGCTCCAACCATGGGGATTTTAAGACTTGTGGACTTCTACTCCCAGAATTCCTTAGCCAGCATAGCTCCAACCTTGGGAAGTTTAAGATTTGTGGATTCCAACTCCCAGAATTCTGGGAGTTGAAGTCCACAACTCTTAAAGTTCCTGAAGTTGGAGACTCCTGTCAAATTCTAAGCATGGGTGTAGTTCCTTCTATAATTCTGTGATGGCCTGATTTGTTTATAGATAATTAGCCATGAAAGCAGAAAATGGATTAATTCAGAGACTAAAGAAACTGTGTAGGAATGGAACCACACCTGTGTCCCAAATGATCCATCCCAAGGTGATCTATTTTAATTCAGGATTATGAAAACAACATTTTCTTCCATTTATTCCACTGCTGTGTTCTGAATTCCCAAGGGATGTATCAGCCCTTGATGAGAGATAAACCTTTCTGATTTCAAGATGACCAGACTCTGATTGAACTAGCTTGAAACTGACCTTTTCTTACTTGAAAACCCAGCCAATCTTCCATCAAATCCTAAATGCTCCTGCCTAGATTAATTTGCCATTACGGAGAAGGACATTAAGTGGCCCAAACTGATTGAAAAGTCCTGGCTAAGTTGTCAAACCTTTTTGCAAGATTTTTTTTTTCTCATGCCTATGGCTTCACTTATTTGCAACTTGTTTTCATACTGCTGACATCTTAGAAAGGGGGTGGTGGTGGTGGAAATGACAATCTATGAAAGCAAACACAAATACCAAGCTGTGTAACGTGTCAGGAAGAAAAAAAAATAAGGAAACGGACAGGAGGCAATATAAAATGCAAGGTGATAAGTTTCACAATATCTTGTCATCGCCCACCAGTGATGGACTGGAGAAATGGGGAGTTGATGACAAATGGTTGAAATGAACTCAGCCCTTCGGGAGAAACAGTGTCGTGAACCAGCCATCTTCCATTACTGCTAATCTGATTGCAGGACTCAAAGGTTTTTCTGAGTTCACTCCGCTTCAGCTGCAAATTAGAGGCAGAATTTGCACGCGTTGGAAATGATATGCAAGAAACCGACTTGGGAATTCTGGGAGTTGAAGTCCACAGGTCATAAAGTTGCCTACGTCTGTATTAAAGGCCTATCTAGATTACAGGGAAAGGCTGTCATAAGAGGTATCAACAAGAAGCAATTCTTCCCAATTTTATGCCCCTCCCTTTGCAAAAAATCCTGCCAGTTGGGAAGATTTTCCCCAGTAAGGATCAATTCTGGTTGGAGTACGTGTACTTAACCCTTAATTATAAGTCATATTTTGAGTGCTGGGGAGTCTGCTATAGGAAGGTGAACGAAGGAAAGATGGCAGCTGTGATGGGGGTCTAGGACAACTCGCCATGGCCAACTCATCCTGGCCAACTTGATGCTGGACAATTCTCCATGGGACAATTCAATATAAGATAACTCAAGAGAAGGATGATGTGCTGTTTCACTCATGCATGCATACACACATGCACCACGGGTGTAAGAAGTCTTTATTAAGGCTTCCAAGCCTAAATTGGCATTCCCTAGCAATTCCCTGTGCAGGCATCAGCTCAACCCCATTGAGTTCCACAGGCTACTCAAATGAGGAACTAGTTGAAGGAAAAGTCTTCATCATGGTTCAGTCCAAGCCAAGGATAAACATAGTAACTGCTTTAGAAAGAAGGTTGCAGTTTATTGAAGAGGAGAGCCAGACAGAAAGATGGCTCTGGAAGAAAAGAAAGTGAGCACATGTAGGGAGTGGGGTTTTATACCCTCTGGAGCTCTTGACGTTGTTTCCTGTACATGTTTGAGGCTCTGTATTTCCTGTGTCATGTATTTTGACCTGAGTCTGAGTGTGCTCCTTTGGCATCTGTGGGTTAATCTGATTATGTCCTGTCTTAGACTTTGGGTGGGGTATGTAGATTTTAGGTGTCTTTGTCTTCTTAATCTTCTAGCTTCAACCTTCCTGAATGGTTTACATCTGCATTTCTATAGAGCTGGTTTCTGCTTGGGGGAGGGAGACTTGGGGCTATTAAGAAAAATCGGGCATGCTTTTCTGCCTCTTTAAGATCCTTTGAGGAAATATATTTTTCTGCCCTTTTAACATTTCCTTCTCTGGGGGGCTGACTTCCCACATCCTCAAGGCAAAGTCAAGTCCAGTCCACTAGGCAAAAGCAAGTCCTCAAGGCAAAGGCAAGTTCCAAAACAAAGGCAAATCCACAGGCAAAGGCAAGGCAAGACAAGCAAAGGCAACAGCTGAAGAGACACAATCTGAAGGTCAAGGCAAGAACACAAACACGCTGTTCCCGGCATTGCCTCTATCAGTCTGCTGTGCAAAAGAGCCAGCTTCTGGTGCAGCCCATCAAGAAGGGTGATGTTGTGATTCAGTGTCAGCCTGTGGGTTCGGCAGCTGAATCGGACAATTCTGAGGAGGAGGCAAAGAGAAGCCACGCCTTGAAACTGTGTTTAAAAGGGGAATGTGTGGGAGGTGCTGGTTGCTGAAGGCAACCGTTTGAACAGCTTCTTAGTCGTGGTTAGTATTTGTTTTGCTCTGTTTTGGATCTGTTTCGTTTCATTTGTGTAAATAAATTTGGTTGGTTTACTTTCAGCCTATTGACTTTTGAAAAGGGGTTGTCCCTGACATTTCTGCAGGGCCGGTAGTAGGCTGGAACAGAAAAGGCGAGGCTTTCTCCCCACAAGTATCTGGCTGACCTTCTCTGCTTCTGCCTTTTCTCTGCCCTATGTGTTCTTGGATCAGGTGCAGAAGGCAGTTGGGGATAGGCGAATGGAGAAAGCTGTGTGCTTTCTCCATGTGAAGCCTCAGGGCTGTCCTGCTGCAGCTGCGCTTCAGCCAAATCCCTCTCAGATGGCTGCTTGGAGCCATTGACCAACTCCCCTCCAGATGTGCATGGAACTGGTTCATCCTCCTCTGAGCTGACATCTGGTATCTGGAGAAACATGTCATCACAGACAAGTGAATTGCAACGGGTTTTCTCTTGCTTTAGGTTTGAACCTTCTCTAGTTAGAAACCCTCAAGGCTGGGGTAGAGCTGCAATTCAACTTGTCCCTCTTTTGAGCTATCCACATTGAATTGTCCCATGGCATCCTGTGGTGGGTCAGCTGAGGCGAGATGCTTGGGGAGAGTGGACCACAGGGAAATGCCCCATCCCAGCTTTGATGGCATCAGAATTGCTCCAAGACCTTGAAAATAAAGAAGTGGCACTTTGAGAACATAGTCATGGCTGCCATCTTGACTTTAAAGACCCCCCTGCCTTGCCCCCTCATTGTGTATGCTGAAATGAAAGAAGAATCTTCTTGAAAGAAGAATCCAGTATTTACAGTATAATTAACAAGTTCTTCTCTGGTTTCCTCCGGTAAAATAAGCTAGCCACAGATGACTCTATTTTTAGCAAAAGTACACCTAGGCTTCCGGCAAAACATTTTTTTAAAAAAATAAATAAAAAATAAAAATCCAACTCTTTTTAAAAGTTAAAATAATTCAACTTTAATGGTGAGTTGGCCTGAAGAAACAACCTGATTTTGTCTTTAGCAAGCCCACTTCAATCCTTGCCCTCTCGACTACAAAAAATATTGTTTTTTTCCGTCAGTGTTCATCAAGACTCCATTAGTTGTGAGATAAGATATTCTGGTAAGAACAAAATGGCCTGGACTCTGTGCTTTTCATGTCCTCAAAAATGTCATCATTTTCAACCGAAATTGACCCAAATCTAAATAACCACTAATGAGGTAATTGAATGGTTCTTGTCAATCTGATAGAGTTGTAGGTGGGAACATGGATCTTCTGAATAAAAAAGATTTTTGTACAGTGTATCCAGATTAAGAGCCATATAACCAAATAACAGAGTTGGAAGGGACCTTAGAGGTTTTCTAGTCCAACCCTCTGCTCAAGCGGAAGATTCTATAGCATTCTGGACAAGTAGTTGTTCAATCCCTTCTGGAAGACCTCCCGTGATGGAGCACCCACAACCTCTGAAGGCAAGTCATTCCATTGATTAATTGTTCTGTCAGGAAATTCCTCCTTAGTTCTAGGTTGCTTCTCTCCTTGATTAGTTTCCATCCACTACTTCTTGTCTTGCCTTCAGGCGCTTTGGAGAATAGCTTGACTCCCTCCTTTTTGGGGTAACCCCTCAGATATTGGAACACTGCTATCATGTCACCCCTAGTCCTTCTTTTCACTAGACTAGAATAGAATAGAGCTGGAAGGGACCTTGGAGGTCTTCTAGTCCAGCCCCCTGCTCAAGCAGGAGAACCTCTACCATCTCAGACAGGTGATTGTCCAGTCTCTTCTTAAAAATCTCCAGTGATGGAGCGCCCACGATTTCTGGGGTTAAGCTGTTCCACTGATTGATTGTCCTCACTGTCAGGAAGTTTCTCCTTAATTCCAGGTTGCTTCTCTCTTTGATCGGCTTCCAACCATTGTTTCTCGTCCTTCCCTCTGGTGCTCTGGTGAACAACCTGGCCCCCTCTGCCTTGTGGCAGCTCCTCAGGTACTGGAATACTGCTATCGTGTCTCCCCTATTTCTTCTTTTCTTTAGACTGGCCAAACCCAAGTCCTGTAGCCGTCCTTTGTATGATTTTGTCCCCAGGCCAGTTTCTCATAAGTTTTAGCTTCCAGTCCCCTAATCATTTTTAGCTTCCAGTCCCCTAATCATCATTCTCTGCATTCTGTCTGGAGTCTCAACATCTTTTTATATTATGGCCACCAAAACTTGATACAATATTCCAAGTCTGGTCTTACCAAAGCAATATACCAAGGCATTAGTATAGCTGTAAAATGTAAAGGTAAAGGTTCCCCCGCACATGCGTGCTAGTCGTTTCTGACTCTAGGGGCCGGTGCTCATCTCCGTTTCAAAGCTGAAGAGCCAACGCTTGTCCGAGGACGTCTCCGTGGTCATGTGGCCGGCATGACTAGACGCCAAAGGCGCACGGAGCGCTGTTACCTTCCCACCGGAGTGGTCCCTATTTTTCTACTTGCATTTTTACGCGCTTTCGAACTGCTAGGTTGGCAGAAGCTGGGACGAGTAACAGGCGCTCACTCTGTATAGCTGAGGGCGAAATAAATTTTGGAAACATTGAACACCTCCTTTTCCAAAACCTGGCTGCAGTTTTCAGTGTTATTCTACCAATTCTAGTGCAAAAATGATTTCCAGTTAATCGGCAGTAGAAGAAAGTAACTGCTTCCATCCTCATAAATATGAGCCAGTTGCCAAGCCTCTGAATTCGTGCTGCAACGGTCAAAATGTGGAAAACAGTCATAGGTCACTTTTTTCAGTGCCATTGTAACTTCAAACAGTCACTAAATGAACTGCTGTAAGTTGAGGACTACCAGTAAGGCACTAGATTTGCTAGATTTCTCATCTGAAAAAACCTATAAAGCTTGTTTGTCTGTCTTAGAGACTATACCAGGGGTCTTCAAACCTGGCCCTTTTGTGACTTGTGGACTTCAACTCCCAGTATTCCTCAGCCAGCATGTCTGGCTGAGGAATTCTGGGAGCTGAAGTCCACAAGTCATAAAAAGGCCAGGTTTGAAGACCCCTGGGCTATACCCACTGAAGAAGAAAGGCTGATATGTATGTGAAACACAGTTCTTTTTCATAAATAAAAAATAGCTCAGCTCCCACAGTACCAATATCCCCTAAATTTTATCGATTTAATTTCATGCAACCTCTGCCTCACAAGAACTAGGAACTTGATTTTCTAGTACTGTGTACCAAGCTCTCTTTCAGATGCTCAATATGGCGCAGGTTTTGAAAATTACTTCAAGAACAAAAAAATTCCCTTGGGGCTAATTTCAGCTCGGCACCAATGTCTATGAGCCCTTTGCAAATTCTCCTGCCTTAGATATGTAAAACAGTTACAACCAGTTGCAATAACTCAGGTGTCCTGAAAACACCACCGTTCTTGTTACTTCACAAATCCCACACCAGATTTGTGCAATAATCTTCACCAGAGCTACAACATGCTTACAACCGTCCCAATCAGATTTTTTTTTAAAAGAAATGACACTAATAAATCCCAGATGTTTGATTTGCAAATCCGTATGTTGTTTCTTAGAAGGTAGGGATAAAAAAGGATTTATAAAACATTGTGATTGTACAATAGCTTCCAGGCAGTTTACCAGAGTTGCTGGGCACACCAGACTGGGTGGGTGGCTGGGGGAAATCAGCCTTTTCACCAATATAGAACAGAACAGAACAGAACAACAGAGTTGGGAGGGACCTTGGTTATGATCTTTAAGTCCTTACATGGCATGGGTCCGGGCTACATCGAGGACCACCTGCTGCCGGCGTCAACTCCCCTCCGCCCTGTGCGTGCCCACAGAGAGGGCCTCCTCAGGGTGCCTCCGGTCAGGGAATGTCGACTGGTGGCCCCCAGGGGGAGGGCCTTCTCTGTGGGCGCTCCGGCGTTATGGAACCAACTGCCGGTTGAGCTCCGGATGGCATCGGACCTTCACTCCTTCCGGCGCGGGCTGAAGACCCACTTATTTGAACTAGCTGGTCTGGCCTGAGGGGGAACATTAGGGTTTTTTAATGGGTTTTTACTGTTTTTATTGTTATTGTAATTTTTAATTGGGCATTTGTTTAATTTCTTTTTAATTTTTGTATTGTTATTTATGTATGCCCTGTTAACCACCCTGAGTCCTTCGGGAGAAGGGCGGTATACACATTGAATAAATAAATAAATAAATAAATAAATAAATAAATAAATAAATAAATAAATAAATAAATAAATAAATAAATAAATAAATAAATAAATAAATAAATAAACAAACAAACCCCCTGCTCAGGCAGGAAACCGTACACCATTTCAGACAAATGTCTGTCCAGTCTCTTCTTAAAAACTTCCAGTGTTGGAGCATTCACTGCTTCTGGAAGCAGGTTGTTCTACTGGTTAATTGTTCTCACTGTCAGGAAGTGTCTCCTTAGTTCTAGGTTGCTTTTCTCCTTGTTTAGTTTCCATCTGTTGCTTCTTGTCCTTCCTTCAGGCACTTTGGAGAATAGTTTGACTCCCTCTTCTTTGTGGCAGCCCCTAAGATACTGGAACACTGCTATCATGTCACCCCCTGGTCCTTCTCTTCATTAGACTAGACATCCCCAATTCCAGCAACCGTTCCTTATATGTTTTAGCCTCTAGTCCCCTGATCTTCTTTTTTGCTCTTCTCTGTACTCTTTCTAGAGTCTCAACATCTTTCTTACATCGTGGTGACCAAAACTGGATGCAGCATTCCAAGTGTGGCCTTACCAAGGCATTGTAAAGTGGTATTAACACTTCACATGTACTCTGATTGAATCTCACCATTTTTAGAACTAAATTAGATGGCCCGGTCATGGATGCCTATCTGTAAGAGTTCTACCTGAAAATTCAGGGGGACTATTCAGTTCATAAGACATGAAGAAAATTGATGGCTAAATTAAGCTCAGCAAAAGGAATCACTCAAGGGATTTATAACCACAAGCAATGCACTTTGCTATTGATTTATTAATTTCTCTTCTTTGCGGAAGGCAGAATGGAAGAGTTGCTGATGGCACAGCTTTATTTAATTCTGTAGGCAAAAGCTGGGAAACCGTTACTGGAGATTGGGAATGTGTCATCTGAAGAAATATGAGACCTGTACACAAAGCACCACAAAAAAAACCCTATCAAAACAAAAACAAAAATCCACTGGTGATCTTCCGTATAAATGGTATGCTTATCAGGATTTTTCCTAAAATGTACTATAAGATGGGATCATATTAGGCAGTTCTCGACTTAACGACCGCAATTGAGCCTAAAAATTCCGTTGCTAAATGAGACAGTCCTTAAGTGAATTTTGCCCCATTTTCTGACCTTTCTTGCCACAGTTGTTAAGTGAATCACTGCACTTGTTAAGTTAGTAGTACGGTTGTAAAATGAATCTGGCTTCCCCATTGATTTTGGTTGTTAGAAGGTCGCAAAAGGGGATCACATGACCCCGGGGTGCTGAAACTGTCACAAAAACAAGCCAGTTGTCAAGCGTCGGAATTTTGATCACATAACCATTAGAATGCTGCAATAGTTGTAAGTGTGAAAAACAGTCATAAGTCACTTTTTTCAGTGTTGTTGTAACTTCGGACAGTCACTAAATGAATGGCTGTAAGTCCACAGCCACCTGTATTAATTTCATTTGCTTCCCCACTTCCAAGATGTTCATGTTGTTAAAATTTGTTTTTAGCTCCTCATCTTCATTTGGAAAAACAGTGTGAAGATCATTCAATTATTGTACTGTAAGCCTGATTCATATTTCTCTTTGCAACCTTCATTCTCTGAGAAGCCTCTGAATCCTCGCATTGGAACTGTATAATCAGGGCTACAAATATTCTCCAAAAATCTTTCTTACAGTAGATGGTTAGCAAGGCAAACCTAGTTTCTTGTCGTCTTTGGTGACACAGACTGGAATGTTAGGATATTTAAATTAGTAGCAGAAACAGTAAAATTGTACAATAGGACAGAACACACAGGTGTAGTTGATTAGATAGAAAATGTTGACTCATGCATGAGGCAATCGACGCTATGATTGGTTGCTGTGAGTATAAAGGGGGCGTTTCCCTTTCCCCCCTTTTTTTCTTCTGTGTGTCCTGGATACTGTTTAATTTACCTCATGATTTACCTCATGATGTTCCTGACTATCTTGTGTTTCACTTCCTGCATGATGACAAAGACTGCTGGAAATTTAAATGTTATCTATCTCTATCTCTATCTCTATATCCAATGGTGGGATTCAAATACCTGAATAACTGGTTGTCTTATTGGATGCAGGCCTGGGCCTCCGAGGCCTAGAATGGACTTCTGGAAGTGGCATCTGTTATGTTCTTACTTCGGTCAGGCATCGACGAGGCAGAGCATTGAAACAGCAAGCATGTTTATTAATGCACAACAGAAGCAGCTCTAGTGGCTGCTGAACAGCTATATATACAGTTTGCCTCTAGGCAGCAACCAATAGGTTTAAAGTAACAGTTTCCCACCCCAAACATAATTAACAGCTTGGAGACAGACAGTCTGGGTTGCTTAACAGAAAAGTTAAGCAATCCTTCACTTAAATACAGCAATTAAGGTCACATTAAGGCTACTGCTAAGCTTGTAAGCCGCCCTGAGTCTTCGGAGAAGGGCGGGATATAAATGGAATTAAAATAAAATAAAATAAAAATATTGTGCAACTGATGTCAGCAGTTGAGGCCAATACATTACAGCATCCATGAACTTCTGGTGGGCCGTTCTAGGCCTGGGAGGCCTCCTCCAGGCCTCCCAGGCCTAGAATGGAGTTCCGGAAGTGGCATCCATGCACTTCCAGTGGGCTGTTCTAGGCCTGGAAGGCCTCAGAGGCCTAGACTTGACTTCTTGGAAGCAGTGTGCATTCAGCCAGTTCCCCGAACTCAGCAAAATTTAGCTACCGGTTCTACTGAACTAGTGCGAACCGGCTGAATTCCACCACTGTTTATCTATATCTATATCTATATCTATATCTATATCTATATCTATATCTATATCTATATCTATATCTATATCTATATCTATATCTATATCTATATCTATATCTATATCTATATCTATATCTATATCTATATCTATATCTATATCTATATCTATATCTATATCTATATCTATCATTTTGTGCTAGTGTCTGTGACTTCATTTGGACAGCTGCTATTGCAATTCCTTGACATAGAATAAGTCACTGATCTGTTGAAATTACTTCCTTGGATAAAAATCAGACTAGGCCATTCTTATAAATTGCCATATCAATTGATTACCAGTCAAGGTTAAATCTGGATGGAAACTAGTCAGGAGAAAACCCAGAAGGATATATTCCCTGACAGTCAGAGCAATTAATCAGTAGAACGACTTGCCTCCAGAAGTTGTGGGTGCTCCATCACTGGAAGTTTTGAAGAAGAGATTGAACAATCATTTGTCTGAAATGGTACAGGGTTTCCTGCCTGAGCAGGGGGTTGGACTAGAAGACCTCCAAGGTCCCTTCCAACTCTCTTTCTGTTATCTTCTTGTACATATGGTTTTCAGAAAAAAAAATTACTTCAGAGACACAAGGGGGCAATCTTTCATGTTTTCTAGATGAGGATTGAATGGATCCAAAATTTGCAGGCAGGGAGAATGAATACTCACACACTGGCATACACACACAGACACACAAAACTGTTTCTCCAGCTGTTCTTGCCTCCTTGGTTTTTAAATAGACGCTAGAACTTCTGTCATCTGTCACAATACAAAAGCTCTCTAGTACAAAAGAAAACATTTCTAAAAAAGAAAGGGAAGGGAGAGAGGCAAGGGGAGAGCAAACAAACCCCTGAAGAGGAAAAAGTTTAAAACTGCCTCAAAGTAAAAGGACTTCATGACCCTATAGAGCAGACATGTCAAACACAAGGCCCGGGGGCCGGATTCGGCCCGCGAAGTGGTTTCATGCGGCCCGCGAAGCCATCCTGGAAACAGTGAGGGAACGGCCCACACTGCCTTGGCCCTGGCCCAGAGACCCTCCTTCTGCCAGAGACCCTCAGATCTGTCCCACTCCTGCCCAGGCCCCCATAGGCACCCTTGACGCAAATGATGTAGAGCTGGCCACGCCCACCCAGTAGGCCATACACACTCTAGCCACACCCACCCAGTAGGCCACGCCCACCCTGGCCACACCCACCCGGCCCCCTGAGGGCAACCGCAATGCTGATGCGGCCCTCAATGAAATTGAGTTTGACACCCCTGCTATAGAGAAATTCCCAATGACAAGTAGTCCTCAACTTACAAGCATTCATTTAGTAACCATTCAAAGTTACAAGGGCACTGAAAAAAGTGACTTACAACCAGCACCTCAGCCATTAACTGAAGCGGTGGCTAAGCAAAACTATTCTAATTCCGTGTTTGGGAATTGTTTCGACCAGGTTCGGGAACGTGTGGCCCTCCAAATGGTGCTGGACTATAACTTCCATCATTCATGACCACCAACTTTACTGGTTGGGACTGCAGGCAGAACGATGGCAACACACGCCTGTGAGAGCCAGAAGATTTGTCCCCTTTTGTTGTCCTTGCCCAGGAAAGGTGGAGATGAACTGAAAGGAAGCAAAGGAAAGCAGGAAAAGGAGGTCATTGTATTGGAAAATTGAACCCCGAATTGTAAAAAATAAAACAAAAAACAAAACACGACCTTCTTTGTTTCTGTTGTGTTGAAAGAAAAAATCTTCATCAGGGTCCAGTCCGAGCCGGGAATAAGCAAAATGGAGACTGCTTTAGAAAGAAGGTTGTAGTTTATTGAAGAGCAGAGCCAGACAGAAATGTGGCTCTGGGAAAGCTGACCGCATGGAGCAGGGAATGGTGGGTTTTTATACCTTTCTGGGCTTTTTTGTGTGGAGTTGTTCCTGTGGCATGAACTTTGACCTGAGGTTCAGTGTGCCTTTTTGGTATTCAGATGGTAGTGGGTTAATCCTATTATGTCTTAAAGGTCATATCCTGCTTCCCTGGTGCTGGGGCTGATGGCTATGTCCTGTGTTGGATGGGTTGAGGGGTTGTTGGTTCCAGGGATCTTTGTCTTTCTAATCCCATCAGCTCCAGTCTGCCTGCTCCCAACCTTTCTGAATGGATTATCAGATTTGCATTTCTACAGACCTGGTTTCTGCTTTGTGGGGGGAGGGAGACTTGGGGCTGACTTTGCCTAAGATTTTTCATTATTCCTTTGGGGAAATATAATATTCTGTCCTTTTAATATCCGCCCAAAATATTTCCTTCTCTAGGAGGGTTGGGTGGGCGTTGACCTCCAACAGTTCCTTTCAGGATTGTCTGCAGGATGTGATCAAAAAGTCAAGAGGGCGTTCACCTTGATAGGATTGAAGCTCTACCCCCAATAAAAACAAACTACAGACACCTCCAAGTATCTTGAGTTTAGAATCATACAATCCTAAGGCTGGAAGGGACCTTGGAGGTCTTCTAGTCCATCCTCCTGCCCAAGGCAGTTGACCTTTCTGGACAAATGATTGTTTGATAAGCTTTTCCTGCAAGCTGATTTTGTTTCTTGTCTTTTAAACTACACTTGGCTTACATGGAATGAGAGTTGCCTTAGCGAGATGGTCAGCATAATTGTTGTGTAGTGGGTTCTGGAGAGCAGGAAGGACGCCAGGCCGATGAGTACAACGTAACAGCTCTTTATTAGGTGGAAGTGACTGTGCTGGGGAATAGGGGCTAACTGCACTCTTATATATACCTGGCCAGTATCTGGCCAGGTACTCAACCAACCAATCGGATCGAACCTCTGTTTCCCGCTGAAAATGCTTCCCGCCAAAACAGTTACAGTTCAACGCCTCCTGGTGGTGACTCTTATACAAGCTTTAGGTGTTCCACTAAAGCCTAATACATAACAATAACAATAATAATAATAATAATAATAATAATAATAATAATAATAATAATAATAATAATAATAATAATAATAATAATAATAATAATAATAATAATAATAATAATAAAATAAAACTTTATTTTAGGGCTTTCTTGAAATGTTTCCCTTCTCCGTATCTGGAGCATTTGGAGACAAAGATATGTTTTTCCCCAGACTTCTCCAAAATAAGCTGAAATCCACCTGGCTACTGATCTGCTAGGAACACCCCCTTATCCCTTGTAGTTTGGGACAGAATATTCAAAGTATTGGATTAAAGTGACATGAAAAACAAATCTTTTTTTTTTCCCCTCTTCAGGGATAGGTTTAAAATAGTAGGCAAAAATCTCTGCTTCCAAACAAACTGGCTATTCCTTGTTTGGGAAGAGTTGTCTGCAGGAAACCAAAGGAACATGGCTAAATTGGGGGACCTGGAGGACAGAGGAGGTGTCACCCCATAGCATTCTGGGATGCTTCATCTGTTGCTGGCTCTCCTTTTAAAAAGCTGTCAAGGTGCCCCTTGCTGAGTTTCTGGAGCCTTTAAAATGCTTCTGTCCAACGCTCCTGCTGGGAACTTTAAATAGCTTTTTTACAACCTTTAAAACGCCAGTAAAAGTAAGTGCTGGCTGGCGTTATCCCACTGCAAGCCATTTCCAGTGTTTTGGCTGCCCTACTGTTAACACATCCCCAGAATCATAACATTAAAAGTGACCTAAAGCCTGTCGGCTTCTCCTAAGTGCCAGAACTGAGGAGAAGCCCAGGAAATGTAAGGATTTATTGTCTAGACTTTGGGGCCAGGATCCTGCTACCTGAACAACTTCACTCGGCTCGTGGTTCCCGACATTCATTCGTTAACGTTTCCAGCTGCTTGCTGAAAACCTGCAAGCACTTTAAGTCAGGAGAGTGCACTCCCAACTTTCAGCAAAGCATTTTTTTATTTTTATTTTTTTACTGATCTACAACTATCCAACCCAGGGGTCTTCAAACTTGGCCCTTTTATGACATGTGGACTTCAATTCCCAGAATTCCTCAGCCAGCTTGTCTGGCTGAGGAATTCTGGGAGTTGAAGTCCACAAGTCATAAAAGGGCCAAGTTTGAAGACCCCTGATCCAACCCAATGAAATTCGGGGCATATAAGTAGGCAAAACCAAATGCACAGGTGTAGAATAGGTGGTGCCCAGGTCAACAGCACAGTTGACCCTCAGCGCACGGACAACAAGTGAGCCCAGCGTTTCTGTCGCTAAGTGAGAAATTTGTTACGCCTTTCCTCGCCACGTCTCTTAAGTGAATCGCTGCCGTTCTTAAATTCGTCGCACCGTCGCTTAGTGAAGCTGGCTTCCCCGGGGACTTTGCTTGTCAGAAGGTCGCAAAATGGGATCCGGGTCACTGCAACTGTCATAAATGCGAGCTAGTTGTCAAGCATCCAAATGTAAATCGCGTGACCGTGGGGAGGCTGCAATGGTCATAAGTGTGTAAAACGGTCATAAGTCATTTATTTCAGTGCCGTTGTAACTTCAAATGGTCAGTAAATGAACTGTTTTACCTGTAGCAACTTTGAGACAGATTGAGGTATCCTAGTACAGGGGTCCCCATCCTATGGTCTGTGGCCCGGGACTGGGCTGTGAACTCTTGGCCAGTGGGCCGCAGAAATGGCTGACCAGTACACGTATGCTTGAGCATGCATTTGCCCCCCACTCATGCTAGTACCCACAGCCCTGTTTGCTCAGGCACTCAGGTGTGAATGGGAGTGCTAGTGCGGGGCGGGTGTTTGCAGTCCATTTGCGCATGCGCTGCTAGCCCGGGCATGCATTTGCTCCCCACTCACGCTAGTGCCCTCAGCTCTGTTTGCTCAGGCACTCAGGCGCGAATGGGAGTGCTAGCCAGGGCGGGTGTTTGTCATCCATTTGTGCATATATGTACGGATCGCTAGCCACCCTGGGGGTGCACAGCCATTCATGCATGCACATGGTGCCAGTGTATGCCGCACGCATGAACAGGGCTGCTAGTGCCATGCCAGCGTGTGTGTGGCCCTCTGCACACGCACGCACACCAGTTTTGAAGCTGCTCTCCATCCCTCCGGTCCCCAAGCCCAGAAAGTTTGGAGACCTCTGTCCTGGTAGACAACCATCTGAATGTGATCCAGCCATGTGCTGCAGCTACCAAGAAAGCCACTGCAGTCCGAGGCTGCATCAACAGAGGGATAGTATCAGCATCACAAGAAGTGACATTACAAGTCACAAAATGGGGCAAAACTCATGTAGCAACTGTCTTGCCTAACAGCAGAAATGTTGGGTTCAGTTGTGAGCCTAAATCAAGGACTACCTGCCATTTGTCACAGTGCCAGGCTTCTGGCAAGTCAAGTACATTCTTTCCCTTGCCCTGACTTGAGATCTTTCCCTTAATATGGTCATCCCAGCTTCAGTTCTTTGGCTATTCTTGACTCAGTAGCATGAGTAGGCAGCCCAGTGGCTGGATAGAGAGTTAGACTGTGGGAAATGCACCATGCATTACTGGTTTCCTTTTGCTATCAGCTGCAGAGAGATAAGATGGGATGGGATGGGATGGGATGGGATGGGATGGGATGGGATAAGATGAGATAAGATGAGATAAGATGAGATAAGATGAGATAAGATAAGATAAGATAAGATAAGATAAGATAAGATAAGATAAGATAAGATAAGATAAGATAAGATGATAAGATAAGATAAGATAAGATAGGGCAGGGCAGGGCAGGGCAGGGCAGGGCAGGGCAGGGCAAGGCAAGACAAGACAAGACAAGACAAGACAAGACAAGACAAGACAAGACAAGACAAGACAAGACAAGACAAGACAAGACAAGACAAGACAAGATAATCTTTATTGTCATTTTTTACTGTGGGCACAATGGCAAACATCAAAAATGACATTTAGTTGCCCGCTCTCAACGTGAAACACATACATGACACACACCTAAAACATACTATATACAACATATGTACAGACCCACACCCCTACATATACATGACAATAAAATATTAAATACTGCACATCTTGAATATATAACAGAAGGAGGAAGCCTGAGAGTTCACAAGGTTCATGCTGTATGGAATGAAACTGTGGCTGAATCTGGATGTTCTGCTATGGATATCACGGAGCCCCCTCATCCCAGAAGGGAACAAGGAAAACAGGTTGTGAAGAGGATGAGTAGCATCCCAGATAATCTTATAGACCCTGTTCAAACAACGCTTTTGTGCTATGTCTTGGATGGGAGGGAGGGAGGGAACTGCCAATGATCTTTTCGGCTGTCCTCACCACTCTCTGCACCGCCTTCCTGTCTGAAGCAGTCATCCCTATTCCAGGCTACTAATCCTGATTAAAATTGCTGGTTTCCCACAGTAGTTCAGCAGTTAGTTGAAGGAAAATAAATAAGTAAATAAGTAAGTAAAGGGAGGAGGAGGGAGGGAGGGAGGGAGGGAGGGAGGGAGGGAGGGAAGGAAGGAAGGAAGGAAGGAAGGAAGGAAGGAAGGAAGGAAGGAAGGAAGGAAGGAATTGCTCAGCTTCCCTCTATTTGTCGACTCCACAGTGATCCTCTGTAAAATTACAGGTTTCCCATAGCGGGGATTTAAGAAATGTGCAAGGAGATAAGGAAGGGGGAGGAGCCATCCGGCGTCTCTTTCTGTGGCTCTACTCAAAATGACTAGAAAGAGGTGGGTGAATTGCGTAGGTCAGTGAAAATTGTATATGTAAACCAACGTGCACATCTTGTGGGTGAAAATTGCCCTGTACTTGCTCAAGCTCAGAAACACTTTTTTTGGCCTCTCACCTATTTTTGGGCAGCTAACTTGGTTGATCTTAAAAGCCTAAACAGCTGGAGGTTATCTTCTCTTTCTCTCTCTTTATCTATCTATCTCTGTCTCTCTCTATATATATACTTATCTATCTATCTTTCTATCTATCTATCTATATCTATCTGTCTGTCTGTCTCTCTCTCTCTCTTTATCTGTCTATCTATCTATCTATCTATCTATCTTCTAATCTATCTAATCCATTCTCTTTCTCTTCTTTCTCTACCATCCATCCAATCATCCATCCATCTTATCTATCATCTCTCTCTCTCTTTATCTATCTATCTGTCTCTCTCTCTACCTATCTATCTTTCTATCTGTCTATCTATATCTATCTGTCTGTCTCTCTTTATCTATCTATCTATCTATCTATCTATCTATCTATCTATCTATCTATCTATCTATCTATCTATCTATCTATCTATCTATCTATCTATATCTATCTATCTATCTATCTCTACATCATCTATCTATCTCTACCTATCTACCTACCTACCTACCTACCTACCTATCTATCTATCTATCTATCTATCTATCTATCTATCTATCTATCTATCTATCTATCTATCTATCTACCTACCTACCTACCTACCTACCTACCTACCTATCTATCTATCTATCTATCTATCTATCTATCTATCTATCTATCTATCTATCTATCTATCTATCTATCTATCTATCTACCTACCTACCTACCTACCTACCTACCTATCTATCTATCTATCTATCTATCTATCTATCTATCTATCTATCTATCTATCTATCTATCTATCTATCTATCTATCTATCTATCTATCTATCTATCTATCTATCTATCTATCTATCTATCTAATCCATCATTCTCTTTCTCTTCTTTCTCTACCATCCATCCAATCATCCATCCATCTCTCTCTTATCTATCATCTCTCTCTCTCTCTCTCTCTCTCTCTCTCTCTCTCTCTCTCTCTCTCTCTCTCTCTCTCTCTCTCTCTCTCTCTCTCTCTCTCTCTCTCCCTCTCTCTCTCTCTCATCTTTCCAGCTCTCTACTTGACATGGATTCCCAGAATTGGTGAGTGTTCATTCAGATACTGGTGGCCATCTCTTTGCTAGAGAAAAACATGGTGTTTCAAAATCCAAGTGCAATGTTTAATCAGGCTGACCATTCCTGTTTTAGCCATAACAGCTCACATACGTATTTGCAGGTTTTTATTACTTGCAACTGCTTTCCTTTACTGTCTCATGAAACGGTCTCCAGTCCCTTCCAAACTGATTCATCGGTAACATTATCAAGTCATTCACTGGAACAGGGTGTCAATGAAGAGAGCAGAACACGTTGAACATGCCAAGTAGTTTTCATCTGAAGTCACACATTGGATCGGTCCTACAGTGCTTCCCAGACTTGACATGAAGCTTGGCTTACATTTGGGGAGGTGGTTCTGGCTCTTTCCAAACATATGAAAGCATCTCGAAATGATGTCATTGTTTATTTCTTGTTCTAATTGTTGCTGTGGCCCCTGCCTATTTTGGCATCGCTTGGTCTTCCTTCTGTTTAGTGTTATTGTTGGTTTGGAAGTGTGCGCACATACATTTGTTACGTGGTCAGGCTCTGCGCTTTGACTTTTTTCTTTTACCCCACAGTGTTGACAGAGGATCTGTTAAAGGAGGAGAAAACTGAAGTTCCAGTAAAGAAATTCAGGAGTCTGGTAGCAAATTTCCTGACTGGCAACTTTTATGAAAAGGCATAAATTTTTAAGAGCTGTAGGTTCTGCCTTTAAATAAAAGCACATTCATTGGAAAAAATGCTACACATCTTTCCTCTTACAAAGTAATCTTGTCATGTACTTTACAGAGAACAATCAGAAGGAGAAAGAGATGGAAAATTTTTAGGTCTTTCTTTCTTTGATGTGATATTGTATGGAAGGATGCAAAGAACAGGAGCATGTTCAAATATACAACCGAGGTGTCTCTTAAAGTGTAGGCTGCCTTCTTTGGTGCCCTACCAAGGGACGCATAGGATTTGAACCTCAGAAGGATTTATAGAATTTCCTCAGTTTGAGTCTAGCTAAAATGACCGCAAACGACGTTGATTCCAATATCTATAAAAGATATCGAGACTCTAGAAAGAGTGCAGAGCAGAGCCACAAAGATAATTTGGGGCCTGGAGGCTAAATTGTATGATGAATGGCTAAGGGAACTAGGTATGTCTAACTAGCGAAGGGAAGTATTAAGGCAGACATGATAGCAGTCTTCCCATATTTGAATAGCTGTCACAGAGAATGACAGAGTAACAGAGTAGGAAAAGGACCTTGTAGGTCATCTAGTCCAACCCCCCCCCCCACCCAAGCTGGAGACCTTGCACCATTTCTGACAGATGGCAGTCCGGTCTCTTCTTGAAAGCTTCCATTGATGAAGCTCCCACAACTTCTGAAGGCAATCTGTTCCATTGTTTGGCAGTGCTCACTGTCAGAAAATTTCTCCTTATTTCTAGGTTGAATCTCTCCTTGATCAACTTCCATCCATTATACCTTGTTGGTCCTTCAGGTGCTTTGGAAAATAGGCTTGTTGTGTAGTGGGTTTCAGTAGGCAAAGAGTAGACCAGCATAGTTACAACATCATTTATTGAGTCAAACTAGAAACTGGAGAACTGCAGGCAATTGCCTGTAATTTATACTCTGAGCCTACAGGGCCTTAACCAATCACAATATTTGAAAAGCCCGCCCAAACATGAATGTTCAAAGTTTCCCTCCAAAACCAAGAGCCTTGGTGGAGCAGTGGGCTAATGCCTCCTTAGGTAACACCAGCTGCCTGCAATTAGTGCAGGTTCGCATCCCACCAGGCTCAAGGTTGACTCAGCCTTCCATCCTTCCAAGGTAGGTAAAATGAGGACCCAGATTGTTGGGGGCAATTAAGCTGACTTTGTAATAATGCCACTTGGGGGTGTGTGAAAGCCCTAATAAGCAGGCATATACATAGAATGAAGGCTACTGCTAAGCTTGTAAGCCGCCCTGAGTCTTCGGAGAAGGGCAGGATATAAATGGAATTAAAAAAACAACAGTTGGAATTAACAGTCAGGGTCATCTAAACTTTAGTTTCATTTTAGCTTCACAAGCAGTTGGAGTTAAGTTAGTTTCACTTTAGCAGGGCTTAACACAACTTTATATATATTCAATACATAACAGGCTGATCCCTTCCTCTCTCAGATATTGGAATGCTGCTATCATGTCTCCCCTGGTCCTTCTTTTGATCAGACTAGCCCTGCCCAGTTCCTGCGACCACTCTTCATAGGTTTTAGCCTCCAGTCCCCTAATCATCTTTGTGGAGAAGAGGGTGTCAACCTATCCTCCAAAGCACCAGAGGATAAGAGAAGAAATAACATATGGAAACTTATGAAGGAGCGATCCAACCTAGAATGAAGGAGAAATTTCCTACATAAACTTTCTCATTAAATTTCCTAAATGAAATTTCCCACTAAATAGATAGAATCAAGGGTACAGAATCAAGATCACATGAAGTGTTAATACCACTTTATAACGCCTTGGTAAGGGCCGCGCTATGAAGACTGCATCCAGTTTTGGTCATCACGATGTAAAAAAGATGTTGAGACTAGAAAGAGTCCAGAGAAGAGCAACAAAGATGATTAGGGGACTGGAGGCTAAAACATATAAGGAACGGTTGCTGGAATTGGAAATGTCTAGTTTAATGAAGAGAAGGACGAGGGGTGTCATGATAGCAGTCTTTCAATATCTCAGGGGCTGCCCCAAAGAAGAGGGGGGGGGGTGTCAAGTTATTCTCCAAAGCACCTGAAAGCAGGACAAGAAGCAACGGATGGAAACTAACCAAGGAGAAAAGTAACCTAGAACTAAGGAGAAACTTCCTGACTGTTAGAACAATTAACCAGTGCAACAACCTGCCTCCAGAAGCAGTGAACGCTCCAACCATGAAAATCTTTAAGAAAAGACTGGACATCCATTTGTCTGAAATGGTATAGGGTTTCCTGCCTGAGCAGGGAGTTGGACTAGATGACCTCCAAGGTACCTTCCAAATAATAATAATAATAATAATAATAATAATAATAATAATAATAATAATAATAATAATAATAATAATAATAATAATAATAACAACAACAACAACAACAACAACAACAACAACAACTTTACAAAACACATCAAGAAATTGCAGCTTCCTGCAATAACTCCAGCAAAGCTACAAAAAAACTGCGCTACTCGGAACATCTTATATTTTAAGGAGATACCTGGTTGATACCTAGGATGCTGGCAGCAGCCCATGTCAACCATTAGTGCCAGTCAATTTGAGTGTTCAGTTGACTGAGTTTCATGTTTTGTGAATAAAAGTTTTATAATAATAATATCATTATCATTATCTTATCAGTATATGATTTTTTTGTAAGTTGAGGACTACTGCTATAGCCTCCAACTGCTCGGCTGTCCCGAGAGAGATCTTGAAGGGAGGGGGCAGCCCATTTTGTAGGTAGCCTGTCGCCTGTCCTCTCACACTCTCCATCAGATCAGAGAACATTATTTAACTGTTTTTTTAATCTTCACATGTACTTCACCATCCATGTTTCTTTTAAATCCCCCCACATGTCAGGAGAGAGGCAGCTGGAACTATGAATGCCATCCTTGCTTGCAACTCTGACAAAATCCAAGCTATAATTTTGCGTTAAATGCTGGAATGTAAGTGTGGGAAGTCAACCTCCCCCACCCCCATCAGAGAAGGTAATATTTTGGGGAATATTAAAAAGGCAGATTTTATTTTCCTGGGCTCCAAGATCACTGCAAACGGGGACTGTAGCCAAGAAATTAAAAGACGCTTGCTCCTGGGGAGGAAAGCCATGGCAAATCTAGACAGCACATTAAAAAGCAGAGACATCACCCTGTCAACAAAAGTGCGTATAGTCAAGGCTATGGTCTTCCCAGTTGCAATGTATGGCAGTGAAAGTTGGACCATAAGAAAGGCTGAGCGCCAAAGAATTGAGGCCTATGAACTATGGTGCTGGAGAAGACTCCTGCGAGTCCCTTGGACTGCAAGGCGATCAAACCGGTCAGTCCTAGAGGAGATCAACCCTGACTGCTCTTTAGAAGGCCAGATCGTGAAGCTAAAACTCAAATACTTTGGCCACCTAATGAGAAGGAAGGACTCACTGGAGAAGAGCCTCATGCTAGGAAAGATTGAGGGCAATAGAAGAAGGGGACGACAGAGAAGGAGGTGGCTGGATGGAGTCACTGAAGCAGTAGGTGTGAGCTTAAATGGACTCCAGAAGATGGTGGAGGACTGGAAGGCCTGGAGGAATGTTGTCCATGGGGTCGCGAGGGGTCGGACATGACTTTGCAGCTAACAACAACAACAAAAAGGCAGAATAGTATAATTCCCCAAAGGATCTTAAAGGCAGAAAAGCAGGCCCAGTTTTTCTTAATAACCCCAAGCAGAAATTCAGCAGGCCAGTTCTGTAGAAATGCAGACTTGATAATCTTATTCAGAAAGACTGGGCCACCTATTCAAAAGCAAAATGCCTTCAGCCACAGCCCTAGAGAAGGATTGAGCTGATGGGATAGAAAAACAAAGACCCCAAGGAACATGACCTTTAGGACGATTAACCCACCACCCTTAGAATACCAAAAGGGCACACTGAACCCCAGGTCAAAGTTCATTGCACAGGAACAGGAAGAGCCTCAAATACAATGCCAAAGGGAACAGGAACAACTCCAAACACAAAAGCCCAAGAAGGTATAAAAACCCACCACTCCCAGCTGTATTTTGTCAGCTACCCTAGAGACACATGCTGTGTCACTGAAGTTTCTGTCAACTCAATAAACTAGACCTTCTTTCCTAAAGCAATCTCCGTTTTCTTATTCCCGGCTTGGACTGGACCTGAAGATTTTTCTTTCAACAAACGTTTGTGGGCACTTAAAGGAGCTGTCACCAGGGAATTGTGTTCCAAGCAATCTTATTTAACATGCTCAGTTATAGTCCAGGAACAGAGGGTAAACAACATGTTAATGAGATTCACAGTAAGTCAGGAGGTGATGCCAACGTTAATGAAGATGGAGGTGTAATACAAAATGACTCTCTGGGAATTCTAAGGAGGAATGAAACTCAGACAAGAATTAGCAGGGAAAGGAAGGAGATAATAGGCCAAATCACATCTGGAATAACCTGGTTGCAAATCTCTCTCCGTCTTCAAGTATTCAGATGAGTAAGATGTAAAGTTAATTAAGATAAGTAAAATTAAATGGTTATGAAAGGGCTTTGGTGTTTCTTACCGTTGCATCAAGGAATTCTACCAGGTGTCATGGTTCTGACAGACAAAACTCTTCGAGGCATTGTTTACCTTAAAGGATCTTTTATTCGAGAAGCATAACATCGGCACGTACATAGATGAAGCCAAAACCTGAATTCCCCTCCCCTGAGCACATAGTATCAAAGCACAATTCCCTCCTCCAATTAACAGTCATAAATCACATTCTCCAATTAGTTTGAAATGCAGGCTTTCCCTTCAGTTCTCCAACCCACCAATTCTTACCATCTCTTATTTCAATAACCTTGGTTCTCACACTAGTTACAGTATTGTTATATCTAACTAAACTCTCATGCACATTCCTCCTCCTCCCCCTAGCATCATTCAATTCTAACTCTAATTCTAAGAGTAAAACATAAGAAGGGAAAAGGTTGCATCTCCATATGTTGTCAAAGCAAAAAACCTCCAATGTTAGCAGGGTTGACATCAGGTTCAAGTAGGAACCGAGAAAATACTTTTTTTTAGTTTGGGCGAACTCACACAGATAGTCCTCGAGTTACAACCCCAATGGAACCCAAACTTTCGGTGGCTACCCAAGTGAATTTTTGCCCCCTTTATGACCTTTCTTGCCACGGCTGTTAAGTGAATCACTGCAGTTGTTAATTTAGTGATGCAGTTGTAAAGTGAATCTGCAATATCTTTGTTGAATGGACTGAACTGGGTCCTATTCTCCCTCTGGAAATGCAGTGCCAGGCAGACCAAGTGCTTGCATCTTTTTTCAGCAACATGCGACAATCTGTCTTCACTGTTGCTTGCTAGTGCACCTTCTCCTCCCAATGTGACTTCAACACTCCATTTGCCAGCTCCTTTAGTCCACTTATAACTCTATCTTTCTGTGAAAGCCTCTTATCTCATTCACCCCTCCCCCCATAGATTCCGGTTATCACCACAAGTATAGTTTGCATATCTGGGGCATCATGTGCCAGGCTGATAGATGGCATTTACCTTCCCCATTCTATTACAGATTGGCAGGCAGGAAGGACGCTATCTCTAAGAGCAGTCCTTTTGTTGATAGTCAAAGAAAATAAATGATAACCATCACGGGGTTAAGCCTATCCTGTTTACTGAGCTGTCAATTGCAATTCATTAGCATATTAAGTTTGAAGGTGTTTTTTTTTAGCAGCCTTGCACTAATGATGCTCTAGTGCAGGGATAGGCAAAAGGGCCAAGTTTGAAGACCCCTTGACTTGTGGACTTCAACTCCCAGAATTCAGCCAGCATGCACTAGAGCAGGGGTAGGCAACCTTAGCTCTTTTATGACTCGTGGACTTCAGCTCCCAGAATTCCGAAGCCTAGCTGAAGTCCTAGCTGAGTTGAAGTCCACAAGTCACAAAAGGGCCAAGTTTGAAGACCCCTGCTCTAGTGTCACACCAGTGACTGAACTTTCACCTTTCCATATGACAAGCCTTTAAGTATCTGTCACTTCTTGAACAATCAAGGTGTGCTGGTAGCACGGCTTCTTCACAAGCGCCGATGAGGCATAGAGAGAATATGGAGAGGTTGATTGAGAGAGAGAGAGAGAGAGAGAGAGAGAGGCTTAATGCCCATAGAAAGGGCAGCAGAAGTTTCTGAAAATGATTAATCAGTTGGGTGTAATAGCCAAATGACATAATAATAATAATAATAATAATAATAATAATAATAATAATAATAATAATAATAATAATGATGATGATGATGATGATGATGATGATGATGATGATGTTGATGATGATGATAAAAAGTAGGAAGGGACCTTGGAGGTCATCTAGTCCAACCCTCTGCTCAGGCAGGAAACCCTATACCATTTCCGACAACTGGCTCTCCAGACTCTTCTTAAAAACCTCCAGTGTTGGAGCATTCACAGCTTCTGGAGGCAGGTTGTTCCACTGGTCAATTGTTCTCACTGTCAGGAAATTCCTCCTTAGTTCTAGGTTGCTTCTCTCCTTGGTTACTTTCCATCCGTTGCTTCTTGTCCTGCTTTCAGGTGCTTTGGAGAATAGCTTGACTCCCTCTTCTTTGGGGCAGCCCCTGACATATTGGAACACTGCAATCATGTCACCTGTCATCCTTCTCTTCATTAGACTAGACCTACCCAATTCCAGCAACCATTCTTTGTATGTTTTACCCTCCAGTCCCCTGATCATCTTTGTTGCTCTTCTCTGCACTCTTTCTAGAGTCTCAACATCTATAATAATAAGACCTCAAGGGCAATTAATAGAAGACAAAGTAAGAGGGAAGAAACAATGAGGACTCCACAACAACCTTATTATATAACAGAAAAACAGAGCTGGAAGGGACCTTGGAGGTCTTCTAGTCCAGCCCTCTACTCAAGCAGGAGACCCTATACCATTTCAGACAAGGGGCTGCCTGGTCTCTTCTTAAAAACCTCCAGTGTTAAAGCACCCACAATTTCTGAAGGCAAGCCGTTCCACTGATTATTGTTCTAATTGTCAAGAAATTTCTCTTTTTTTCCTAAGTTGGTTCTCTCCTTGATTAGTTTCCATCCATTGTTTCTGCCTCCAGGTGCCTTGGAGAATAGGTTGACCTGCTCTTCCTTGTGGCAACTTCTCAAATATTGGAAGACAGCTATCATGTCACCCCTAGTTCTTCCTTTCACTAGGACTAGACATACCCAATCCCTGCAACTGTTCTTCATATATTTTAGCCTCCAGCCCTAGTCTAAATCATCTTTATTGTTCTTTTCTGCACTCTTTCTATAGTCTTAACTTCTTTTTAATATCATGATGATCAAAACTGGATCCAATACCCCAATTGTGGTCTTATCAAGGCATAATGAAAGTGGTATATACTGTAGAATAATGCAGTCTTCAGATTGGATGCTCTCCAGTTGGATAGGCTTGCCCTGCCAGAAATTTGAGCACTTTGAAGAAGATTCCCAGACTGAGGAATAAACTAACCCGTGTAGGTGATCCAGGAAGTGGGGGAAGTGTTGAGCAATAACAACATGTGGACAATGACATAATCATACAAACACCGCAAAGTAAACACTTGCATCCTGCATCCTGCTGTGAGCATGTAAACATGACATTTCTGCAATTACATCGTTGGATGCATGTCGCGAGTTTGGGGGGGAACTGCAGTCAAATTGAAAAAACTGAAAACCTATTTCAGAAAATTCTGCCCTGTAAGTTGTAAGTCCTCAACTTACCGCCACAACTGAGCCCCGAATTTCTCTTGCTAAGTGAGACATTTCTTAAATGGGTTTTGCCCCGTTTTGCGACCTTTCTTGCCACAGCTGTTAAGTGAATCACTGCAGCTGTTAAGTTAGCAACACGGTTGTTAAGTGAATCCAGCTCCCCCCCTCATTGGCTTTGATTGTCGGAAGGTGACAAAAAGTGATCACATGACCCTGGGGAACGCTGCAACCATCGTAAATGCGAGTCAGTTGCCAAGTGTCTGAATTCTGATCGCGCGAGCGTGAGGATGCTGCAATGGTCGTAAGTGTGAAAAACGGTCACAAGTCACTTTTTTTCAGTGCCGTTATAACTTTGAATGGTCACTAAACGAACTGTTGTAAGTCGAGGACTTACCTGTACCATGGAAGAAGTGCTCTTTTGCTTGGAAAAATGGGCTAAAATAACAATGCGACCAGGAGTTTTCACTGTATATTTGTTGCAGTCTTCATGGAATTATTATTATATATCCTGTTAGATATCCTGGTGGGAAGTTAAGCCCTGCAGTTTTTGAGCTTCTTGGCATGTGATTGAAGCTTGCCCTAAACTCTGGATAAACAATCCACAATTCCATCTTTTGAACTGCCCAGCATGACCAAAACTTGATATTTTCATTTAAACCATTCTGTCACAAAATCTCCAAAGCCTCAATAGATCAATATCCAACACACTGGGCCTCTGGCTCAGGCTGAATGTCATTCTCCATAGGGACTCTTGGGGGCTGGAAATTGTGTCGAGCGATAGTGTATTATAACAATGACCAAGCAATTCCTCTGACAAAAGTCTACAGTCTTCTAAACCCCAAAGCTTTCTTGCAAGCATCTGCTTAAGGAGGCCTCCATATAATCCTTTCTTTCCAAGGTCCATATCCAATCCAGAGGATTTGTAAAAAAAAAAAAGTCATATAGTAGCGAGGTCTGCCTTGCTAAGTTCCTAAAGCTTTTCTTCTCGCGTGTCCCAAACTGTTATTTTTCTGCCTCTTCTCAGAATTCTTAAGAATTTCTTTTCTATCAGATCACCCTAAGCTGGCAGGAATAGCCAACGCTCCAGAAGACAGGCTCATGATCCAAAAGGATCTTGACTGACTCGTATACTGGGCCCTATCTAACAAAATGAAATTCAATGATGAGAAAAGTAAGCTTCTACACTTAGGCAAGGAAAATTTGAACAAGCCGGCCTGGCCTGATGGGTGATGGGTTTGGGTTTTATTGCTTTTTATGTATTTTAACTTATTGTTATAGTTTTTGGGCATCTTGTTTAATCTCTTTTAATTTTTGTATTCTTGTCTTTTAACATGTATTGCCCTGTTCACCGCCCTGAGTCCTTCGGGAGAAGGGCGGTATACAAATAAAATTATTATTATTATTATTATTATTAAAATCAAATGTACGGGTAGTAGTGGCCAAAATTGTGGAAAACTTTTGGGAAAAGTGCATTTTTGAGGTTTTGATGGCTAATAACACCACTTCTTCTTCTTTTTTTCTTTTTTTTGGAGTAGTACCATAAAATTATATATCAATGGAAAGATAATTTAATCAAGAATGCAATGCAACAAAGTTCGTTCAATTATCCGCACTGTATTCTATGAAAAGGTATAGCCAAATAACCAGAAAAAGGAAGCACAACTTGCTTAGGTTGATATATAGGTAGCTTTCCTTCATCCGATTGTAGCCAATGAGCACGAGCGTTTAGAGAGCCAATCGGGTGCCATCTTGTTTTGGCCATGAGACAATCAGATCACAGTAGGATTCGGTTATTGATGTCGTGTATGGAAGCTGAGAGGAGGACATTTGTCCATGTGTTACGTGATCGCCATCAAGTCGGTTGGTTTTTTTTTGTGTTCTTTCGTTTAGTGAGCTTTGAAACGTAATAAAATTAAAGTAATGGTGCAAAGAGTTGTCTGGTTGCCCAGAAAGCAATGTAAAATAGTACTATTAAGTGAACAAGGCTGCAGTTATAAAGGAATTAGAAGAAAAAAGGGTGGGAACTTAACCAAGGTTGGCATTTCTACTGTACACTTTTCCCAAAAGGTTTCCACAATTTTGGGTGAAACGTGGCTCAATAGCAGTTAACTGCAAGAGGGACCTTGGACTCCCAGTGCACCATCACTTGAACAAGAGCCAGTAGTGTGCGGCCGCCATCAAAAACGCCAATGCATTAACAGACGGATAGAATTAAAATCATGTGAAGTATTAGTACCACTTTATAAAAACTTAGTAACACCACACTTGGAATACTGCATCCAATTTTGGTCACCACATGGCGAGAAAGATGTTGAGACACTAGAAAGGGTGCAGAGAAGAGCAACAAAGATGATTAGGGGACTGGAGGCTAAAACATACGAATAGCGATGCAGGAATTGGATATGGCAATAGCAATAGCACTTAGACTGATATGCTGCTTTGCCGTGCTTTACAGCCCTCTCTCGGTGGTTTACAGAGTCAGTCTATTACCCCCGACAATATGGGGGCAATTTTACTGACCTTGGAAGGATAGAAGGCTGAGTCAACTTTGAGCCGGTGGGAATAGAACAGCCGAACTGCTGGCAGCCAGTAGTCTGCAGAAGTAGGACTAGGGGAGACATGATAGCAATATTTGAGGGACTGCTACAAAGTAGAGGTAGTCCATCTATTTTCCAAAGCACCTGAAGGCAGGACAAGAAGCAATGGGTGGAAACTGAACAAGGAGAGAAGCAACCTAGAATTCAGGAGAAATTTCCTGACAGTGAGAAAAATTAAACCAGTGGAAACAGTTTGTCTCCAGAAGTTGTGGGCGCTCCATCACTGGAGGCTTTTAAGAAGAGATTGGACAACCATTTTTTTTTCTGAATTGGTATAGGGGTGTCCTGCCTGAGCAGGGGGTTGGACTAGAAGACCTCCAAGGTCCCTTTCAACTCTGTTATTCTATTATTCTGTTAAGCGCTTGTTAGCTAAAAAAAAGGATCCTTTGCAAGGAATTCTAGCATGGGGTCCTCCTTAAGAGAACGTGATTGTAAAGCCCAGTGAGATCCCTCTGGATTTTGAGCCTGTTTTCTGGAGTGTTGGCTATTCCTGGTGTCATCTGCAAATCTGATACATTTTCTTTCTATTTCCTCAACTAAATCATTTACAAAGGTACAACACACAATGCATCTCAAAAAAGTGCACACAATGAAGATGAATCTCTCTCCTAGTCACATAGATTGTGTTTATTTGTGTCATATAGTCACATCAGTCCTCCCATTGAATTTCTCCCTTCCGAGGCTAGGTTGCCCCAATAACTTGCCTGTCTAGGCCAATTGTAGGTCAGTCATGTATCCTAGCTACCATATCCTGATTATTTTGCAGGTGCAAATGCAGAAATAGAATATATCGTAAGTTATTTGAGGACAACTTCACACATTTCAGCAAAATGGAGTCAGATTACATACAGTTTTGTTACCTTTCCTCTTACTAAGCTGCTGCTTAACATGCACACACACACACACACACACACACACACACATTCAGACACACACACATATCATACAAGTAACTGTGGGTGGCTTATAGGATTAGAAGTTAGAACATATAACCTATCAGAAATAAATCCCTGGTGCCAAAGATAAACAATGAGCCCACTTACTATCAATAATAACAGCCCATCTATCCACTGGACCTCAGTGGTGGGATT
This sequence comes from Vipera berus, assembly GCF_964194415.1. Taxonomy (NCBI): domain Eukaryota; kingdom Metazoa; phylum Chordata; class Lepidosauria; order Squamata; family Viperidae; genus Vipera; species Vipera berus. Next base: position 85,865,553 of record NC_138208.1, on the reverse strand, counting down.
CAGCTGGTTCATATCGGTTCGGCAGAACTGATAGCTAATTTTTTGTCGACTTCGGCAAACCGGATGAAGCCCTAGCCCTTTTTCACAAGGCCCAGAATGGACGGCCAAAAGTGTGTGGATGCCACTTCCGGAAGTCCGTTCTGGGCCTGGGCCTCCGAGGCCCAGAACAGATTTCTGGAACCGGCATCCATACAGAGAACCGGTTGTTTAAATATTTGAATGCGACCTCTGCCTGACCCCAATGCCTGGGGAAATAAGGATGTATGGTTGAAAGAAGAATTCTGCACTTGAAATGATATGTTTCTTTTCCGTAAATTCAACGTTGCCCCGTAAACAAAAGGTAAACAAGAAGTTGAACATCTGACTTTTACTCTTCTAGTATCAGTACTGTGATGGAATGTAGTCTTGATTTCCAGGTGGGAGGAGCTGCATTCTCCAGAGAACAAGAGACAACTCAAATCAGATAGTTTGCATGAGAGAAAGAGGGGCTCCCTAACTGTTCCCCAAATATATGTCTCGGTGGAAGTAGTCTGCAAGTCAGGCAAGATTTCTTTCTGTAGGTGATAATGATAATGATAACTTTATTGTCACTTTGAATGTACACCAATCGGCATACATCAAAATGAAATTTCGTTGCATACAGCTCTCAAAGGGTCACCACTTCCGATATATACTCCTTGTTCGGGACCCGCTCAAATTTCACATTGTCCATTTTAGTCTCTAGGGAGTGAACGATGGCAAACAGGACAGATGGAAATGGGGCTCCATGTGGATTAGCCCTCAAATTCGCTTGTATTCTGACAACCTCGCCTTCTTTCCTTTTTCTGATCCTGACTCTTCCACCTTTTCCTTAAAGAGGCCTTGCGCTGCTGCCGCCGCCACCAACTCCTCCAAAAGCCTCTCTCTCTTCCTCTGGGCCTGCCGACAGCCTCATCCAGTTCCTTCGCTCCAAAAGCTCCAGGTCCTCTCTGCCTCCTCTGGAAACAGCCCTGATTTGCAGTAGAATCCATCACCGGGCCAGCAGTCAGATATTGCTGCTGGCAGAACAAATTCAAACAGCGCCAACGACTTTTAACGGTCTCACCAGCAGTTCCAAAACAACTAGAAACTCGCCAGGCCAGCAAAGATTGTCGGTCGTATGTTACCTTAGTTCCACCATGTTGCTCAAACACATTAAAATCTTCCTGATCATGTGGCCTATAGCCCTTACTATCCCTCCCAAAACTATTCGCCTTCAAGAGCCAATGCAGCCGCAGCCATTCCAGGCGCCGCCATCTTAGAACAATAAAAACAACAAAGGTGAGGAACAATAAAAGAATCTGCTCAGAAATTTGGGTTCGCCAGTCCAAATTCATTCTTCTAAATCTACATCCAGTGTAATATACAAGGATTCTCTTTACCCTTTCCTTCTACAGGTAGCCCTTGACTTAAAACCATCCATTTAGCGATTGTTTGAAGCAGGCATGTCAAACTGCTGGCCCGCAGGCCGGATACGTCATGCTGAAACCACGCCCACACTATTGCTGGCAATGGGGGAAAAGTCCCGATACGTCACGCGACATCACGTGCCATCGCGGGTTTGACATGCCTGGTTTGAAGTAACAACACTGAAAAAAGTAACTTTTCATTGGTCCTCATACTTACAACCGTCACAACACAGCTCCCAGTCATGTGGTCAAAATCCAGGTGCTTGGAATTCAGCATAAATATTTATGATGGTTGCAGTGCCCCAGGTGATCATGTGATCACCATTTGCGATCTTCCCAGCCAACCTTTGATCAGCAAAGTCAATGGGGGAAACCAGATTCATTGAACAACCTGTGACTCACTTAAAAACTGCTGCGATTTACTTGACAACCGTGGCAAACAAGATAGACTGCTATCATGTCACCCCTTGTCCTTCTGTTCATTAGAATAAAGGTAAAGGTAAAGGTTCCCCCGCACATGCGTGCTAGTCGTTTCCGACTCTAGGGGCCGGTGCTCATCTCCGTTTCAAAGCCGAAGAGCCAGCGCTTGTCCAAGGACGTCTCCGTGGTCATGTGGCCGGCATGACTAGACGCCAAAGGCCCACGGAACGCTGTTACCTTCCCACCGCAGTGGTCCCTATTTTTCTACTTGCATTTTTACGTGCTTTCGAACTGCTAGGTTGGCAGAAGCTGGGACGAGTAACAGGCGCTCACTCTGCTACGCGGCACTCGGGATTCGACCCGCCAAACTGCCGACCTTCTGATCGACAAGCTCAGTGTCCTAACCCACTGAGCCACCACGTCCCTATAGTTCATTAGAATAGACATACCCAATTCCAGCAACCGTTCCCTTATATGTTTTAGCCTCCGGTCCCCTCATCATCTTTGTTGCTCTTCTCTGCACTCTTTCCAGAGTCTCGACATCTTTTTTGTAATGTGGTGACGAAAACAGGATGCAGTATTAAAAAAATACCAGCTTTGTCTAGCTGCACAACTAAATCGATCAAGCCATGAGCAGTCAGGAAGAATCCTCCTGCAAAAACTGCGTTTTCAGGTTGCCGCCTGATTGGCACCAAAATGTCATTCCAATGAAGTGTGATTCAAACTGCCCAGTTCTTTCATTGATCTTCTGATTATTTTCTCATAACTTAAAGGACAGGGCTTGTCAAGCTGCTGGTAATGCCCGCCTTTCATGTCGAAAACCTCTCCAGAAACATGAAGCTGGGCTGACAGTTATTACATGACGGATAATGTTGCCAAACGTTTACAGGCACTATAATGCTAAAGGGTTTTTTTTTCCCCCGGGGGAAAAAAAACCTGGCTATATAAGAAAAGAAATCAAAAGCAAGGCCTCCTACAAAATTTTGAAATCAACCACCAGGGGAAAAAATTGAGCATTTTGGGGTGTCTTGGTGTGTGTTGATAATTTAAAGTGAGAGTTTAATGTTTAATGCTTTACGTTTGCAATGCTTTTCATGCTCTAATGGTTTCCTAATGTTGTTTTATGATGTTGTGAGACTGAACTGAAAAAAGTGAGTTGTAACCTTGCAGTTGTACAGATACAAATGTACAGGTACAGATTAGGCCAGGGGTTCTTCAAACGTGGCCCTTTTATGACTTGTAGACTTCAACTCCCAGAATTCCTCAGCCAGGCACGCAGCTTTTTGCAAAGGGACTGGACAGCCATATATCTGAAATGGTTTAGGGCAGTGGTCTTCAAATGTGGCCCTTTTATGACTTGTAGACTTCAACTCCCAGAATTCCTCAGCTAGCGTGCCTGGCTGAGGAATTCTGGGAATTGAAGTCCACAAGTCATAAAAGGGCCAAGTTTGAAGATCCCTGGATTAGGCGAAACCTGGCTCAAACTCATGTATGAATTCCAGAGCGATGGATTTATTATTATTACCTTTGCATTAAAATAGAGGGAGATATATATTTTATATTTTGCATGTACAGTATATGGGTGTGTGTATACATATATGTAACATATATCATCATCAAAAACAGCAATTGTGAGAGGCACCTTGGAGTCCCAGTGGACGATCACTTAAACATGAGCCAGCCCTGTGCGGCAGCAGCCAAAAAAGCTAATACAATTCTTGACTGCATAAACAGAGGCATAGAATCAAAATCAGATGAAGTATTAGCACCATTTATAAATCCTTAGTAAGAACACACTTGGAATACATCCAATTTTGGTCACCATAAAAAGATATTGAGACTCTGGAAAGAGTGTAGAGAAGAGCAATCAAGATGATTAGAGGGCTGGAGGCTAAAACAGATGAAGAATGGTTGAAGGAATTGGGTATGTCTAGTCTAGGACGCGGTGGCTCAGTGGGTTAGGACGCTGAGCTTATCGATCAGAAGGTCGGCAGTTTGGCGGGTTGAATCCTGAGTGCCGTATAACAGAGTGAGCACCTGTTACTCGTCCCAGCTTCTGCCAACCTAGCAGTTCGAAAGCACGTAAAAATGCAAGTAGAAAAATAGGGACCACTACGGTGGGAAGGTAACAGTGCTCCGTGTGCCTTTGTCGTCTAGTCATGCCGGCCACATGACCACGGAGACGTCCTCAGACAAGCGCTGGCTCTTCGGCTTTGAAACGGAGATGAGCACTGGCCCCTAGAGTCGGAAACGACTAGCACGCATGTGAGGGGGAACCTTTACCTTTAGCTTTACCTTAGTCTAGTGAAAAGAAGGACTAGGGGTGACATGATAGCAATCTTCTAATATTTGAGGGGCTGCCACAAAGAAGAGGGGGTTCACTTATTTTCCAAAGCACCTGAAGGCAGGACAAGAAACAACAGATGGAAACTAATCAAGGAGTGAACTAGCCTAGAACTAAGAAGAAATTTCCTGACAGTTAGAACAATTAACCAGTGGAAACAGCTTGTCTCTAGAAGTTGTGGGTGCTCCATCACTGGAGGCTTTAAAGAAGAGATTGGACATTCATTTTTCTGAAATGATACAAGGTCTCCTGCCTGACCAGGGATTTGGACCAGAAGACCTCCAAGGTCCCTTCCAACTCTGTTATTCTGCTAAGCGCTTGCTAGCTAAAAGGATCCTTTGCTAGGAATTCTCCTTCTATTTCTTTTCATTCTTTCTCCCTGCGCTTTTTTTCCTTCCCGCTTTTCTTTCTTTCTTTTCTCTATTTTGTATTGGTTCACTAAAATTTGCTGTTTGTAACATAAGAACCTTCTCTGACTGGTGGTTTGCACCTAAGTCAGACTAGATAAGGTTCAAGAGCATTCAAGGGCGTGTGTGTGTGTGTGTGTCAGACTTCACCCTCTTATGTCCGTGTAGGGATTCCAGACTAATTCCCGGTTTGACTCCTCCCCCTGGCTTGGCCAGTCGATCTCCAACAGCCCCACGGATTTGATCCTCTCCATTTATGTCCCTCTTCCTGCCCAAGAGAGGTGGTGGAGTTGCTTTAAAAGCTATTCAGATTTAAATTCTTCTTTCTTCCTGTTTTCTCCTTTTAGGGGCCACAGATGGCAACGTGGGATACCCACAGTTGAAGCCGAGAAGCCTTCTGCATTCTTCAAAGCTGTGAACAGGCAATTGGAAACGCAAGTCCCTTTCGCCATGCTGTTCGTCAGTCACAGTTTCTAAATTAAAAAAGCCTGGTCTTTCTGTTAGGGATGGAGCCATATGCTAGTCTCCTCTTCTGAACACCCAGCTTTCCTTTATTATGGGAAAGAAAATATAGTTAGTGAAAGTATAAGCTTTGGTGAGCTGTGAGGGGACCTGTTTATGGAGAGGATTGGAGTGCCTTAGGGGATCTGAAGCTGAGCAGGAGCTCAAGGGGTGATGCAACTGCTAAGGAGACAAATACAATTTCGGATGCCTTAAAAGTATCTAGAGCAGAAGTAGGCAGAGTCTGGAGGTGGGGACTTGGTGCTCTCTGAGGTTAGTTGTTTTCTTGCTGATGTTTCATTACCCAACTAGGTAACATCATCAGTGTTAGAAGGGAGAGGGGTTTGCATTCTATTCTATTCTATTCTATTCTATTCTATTCTATTCTATTCTATTCTATTCTATTCTATTCTATTCTATTCTATTCTATTCTATTCTATTCTATTCTATTCTATTCTATTCTATTCTATTCCAAACATTTGTAGCTCCTCAGAAAATGGTTGTCGGGCCTCTGCTTACACACTTTTTTTAAAAGGCCAGACTATTCCACATTTTGAACAATGCAATTGATCAATGAAAATTAGGAAGCATTCTTAATGTTTAGATCAATTCCACCTCGTTGCCATTTCTACTCATTAGCTATAATCTGAACTAATACAAAGCACGTCTGCTCTATCTTCTATATGATAGCACTTCAAATATCAGAAGATGACCATATTTTACCTCAGTATTGTTTTCTTCAGGCTAAACACCAGCTCTAGTCACTGTTCCTTATCGGAATTGGTTTCCATATGTCTTGCCAACTATTAACCTTCCTCAGATATGCTCCAGCTTGCAAACAACAACAATAGCAACAACAAGAAGGGTTGCAGGAATTGGGTATGTCTAGCCTAGTGAAAGGAAAAACTAGGGATGACATGATAGCAATCTTCCAATATCTAAGGGGCTGCCATAAAGAAGAGGGGGTCAAGCTATCCTCCGAAGGACCTGAAGGTAGAAGAAGAAGCAATGGATGGAAACTAATCAAGGAGAGAAGCAACCTGGAACTGAGGAGAAATTTCCTGACAGCGAGGACAATTGATCAGTGGAACAACTTGCCTTCAGATGTTTTGGGTGCTCCATCACTGGAGGTTTTCAAGGAGAGATTGGACAGTCATTTGTCTGGAATGGTGTAGGGTCTCCTGCCTGAGCAGGGGGTTGGACTAGAAGACCTCCAAGGTCCCTCACATCTCTGTTATTCTGCTACTTAACAAGAACAGTTTTCTTCAGCTCTTCCACAAATGTCACAATGGGTACAAGTCAAGAAACGAATACCCTGCTCTACATTGCTAATAAATCAAGAATCAACCAGAGGGCCTGAAGCTCTTCAAGAAAAAAAAAAACCACTTGCAGAATAAAACATCCCACCCACATTCTCTGCCTCGTTTCACATTTTTTCAACCTCCAAACAATCGGAAGGGAAGCTAAATTGTAAGTAGGTCTTTTCCGATGGCATCAGGCTCTTGTCCTGATTATATGGTCACATCCATATAGTTTGCCTGGTAACCACGAAAATATGTTTTTCTATCACTTTTTTCCAGGTGTTTTTTTTTTACTTCCCAGTCTAGTCCACCAAATTGGAGGGTGATGCAAAGTAATCATGTTCTCCTTTTCCCCCAGAGGACTCTGTTTCTGTCTCATCTTGCTGAGAGAAAATTTCTAGTTAACGAAGAGAGAATTGCAGTAGGTGTGAGGGAACAAATCTACCATGAAAGCAGTATTAATCAGTAACGATGTCAGCGGGTCTAATTTCTTGGCATGGAAAAATCCAGAAAGCCATCCTGGGTCACATAACAAGCAGGATGAGATTCACAAAATCATAGCCAGGAATCGTTCTTCGCGAGGCAGAACTGCCGGCTAAAAACTGAGAATTGGAATAGCCATATATCTCTCCTTCCTTCCTTCCTTCCTTCCTTCCTTCCTTCCTTCCTTCCTTCCTTCCTTCCTTCCTTCCTTCCTTCCTTCCTTCCTTCCTCCCTCAAATTTTCATTCCTTCCTTCCTTCCTTCCTTCCTTCCTTCCTTCCTTCCTTCCTTCCTTCCTTCCTTCCTCAAATTTTCCTTCCTTCCTTCCTCCCTCCCTCCCTCCCTCCCTCCCTCAAATTTTCCTTCCTTCCTTCCTTCCTTCCTTCCTTCCCTCCCTCCCTCCCTCCCTCCTTCCTTCCTCCCTCCCTCCCTCCTTCAAATTTTCCTTCCTTCCTTCCTCCCTCTCCTCCCTCCCTCTTACCCACCAGAGCAGGGAGGCAAGGCATGTTGTGGATCCCATCCCCTAAGGAGGTACATCTGACTGGACCCAGAAGGAAGGCCTTCTTCGGGGTGGCTCCCTCCTTTGGAATATCATCCCTTCAGAAATTAGACCGCCCCACCCCCCACTTTGACCAGAATTAATTTTGCCAGTGGGCCTAAGGAATCCAGAGTGTGAGGGAGCTCATCGAATAGCTTATTTGACCATGTGTTGTGTGTGGGGTTTTTATTGTTTTTTTATTTTTATTGTTTTTTTCCAATACTGTGTTTTTTATTATTTGTAAGCTGCCTACAGTGAGCTAGTAGGCAGCTATATAAATTGTCTAAACAAACCAACAAATAAAAATAAATAAATCTGCCAGGTCTTCTTGATAAACTCCTTAATCACCAAGAGCACTGCTTGACAAGACTTGATCTGAGAACTGTTGGGCTGGTTCTTCAGGGTATCAAAACTTGTTTTTCCCTCTCGTTAACCAAGGATTCAACAGACTTGCAGCAAACCACCTCTAGCATGGATTGTCTCAAGCTTTGGTGAGCCATACCTCTGTTGGTACAGCCTAGGCCAGGGGTCTTCAAACCTGGCCCTTTTATGACTTGTGGACCAGAGCCTTGGTGGAGCAGTGGGCTAATGCCTCCTTAAGTAACACCAGCTGCCTGCAATTAGTGCAGGTTCGAGTCCCACCAGGCTCAAGGCTGACTCAGCCTTCCATCCTTCCGAGGTAGGTAAAATGAGGACCCAGATTGTTGGGGGCAATAAGCTGAATTTGTAAAAATGCCGCTGGGTGGGGGTGGGGCGAAAGCCCTAATAAGCAGGCATATACATAGAATGAAGGCTATTGCTAAGCACATTGATTTGTGCTTCTTAGATTGTAAGCCGCCCTGAGTCTTCAGAGAAGAGCGGGATATAAATGGGATAAAAAAAATAAAAAAATTCCTCAGCCAGCGTACCTGGCTGAGGAATTCTGGAAGTTGAAGTCCACAGGTCATAAAAGGGCAAATTTGAAGACCCCTTGACTTGTGGGCTTCAACTCCCAGAGTTTCTCAGCCAGCATGCCTGGCTGAGGAATTCTGGGAGTTGAAGTCCACAAGTCATAAAAGGGCCAGGTTTGAAGACACCAGGCCTAGGACTTCATTTGGATTTTTTGGCAGCTGTAGCACATTGCTAGCTCATATGTAAGCAGTGAGCCGTCAAGACATTTAGATTCATTTCAAATCCAGACAAGGCAAACTAGGGACTGCCACTTAACAAACTCCAGCCTTACTCACAGACCAAGTTATATCCAAACAAATGAAACTAATATCACAAAGTCCAGCCAAATTATATGTTTGCCTTTTCTAGCATGGTGGTAGCAACCCAGTTAGACTAACACAGGTATGTTGAACCCATGACGTCACGTGATGTCGTGTGACATATTGGGACTTTTTCCCCATTGTCGGCAATGTGGTGGGTGCGGTTTTGGCATGATGCATTCGGCCCACGGGCCAGCAGTTTGACATGCCTGGACTAACAGATTGAACCTATGTGTTAGAATTTGGCACCAGATAATTATAGAATTGGGACGCGGTGGCTCAGTGGGTTAGGACGCTGAGCTTGTTGATCAGAAGGTCGGCAGTTTCACGGGTCGAATCCCGAGTGCCGCGTAACAGAGTGAGGGCCTGTTACTCGTCCCAGCTTCTGCCAACCTAGCAGTTCGAAAGCACGTAAAAATGCAAGTAGAAAAATAGGGACCACTACGGTGGGAAGGTAACAGCGTTCCGTGCGCCTTTGGCGTCTAGTCATGCCGGCCACATGACCACGGAGACATCCTCAGACAAGCGCTGGCTCTTCAGCTTTGAAACGGAGATGAGCACCGGCCCCTAAAGTCGGAAACGACTAGCATGCATGTGCGGGGGAACCTTTACCTTTCTAATTATAGAATTAAACCTTTTAAAAAAACATTTGAGCTAGTGAACGTTTCTAGAGCAGAATGTTCTTCTTTGGTGGCACCCTTGACTGCCTGGTCATCCAAGACTCTAGCAGAACCATGTCAAAAGAATAATTTGGGGTTCCAACTCAAACTGGGGTTGTACAAGAAGAAATAAAAATGAGATCCAGACAGCTGTGAGGAAAGAAGAAATATTTATTTCTAAAAGCAAAGAGTTTGCCTTTGGGGACAGCTACAGAGAAATGGAGTACAGCAACATAGTTTTATAGGGGAGATTGTCCTGAAGTGTTTACATGCTGATTCTAAGGTGACACTTGAGGAGATGTGGGGTATGTGTGTGTGTGTGTGTGTGTGTTTCTGTGTGTGGATATGTTTACTCTTGTGAACATGCAGATCTGCTGGGAGACTTGACTTAACTCTATTTGTGTTTACAGACCTTTCACTTTGTGTTTACAGATCTTATCCTTTGATATGTGGATTAGGTCTGGGTAACATGTTTGGGGGTCTGAGGAAGTTTGAGTAAAAGATTCCCCCCCCCGTTTGCTATTTTTACTTGATTAACTTAGTTTCAGTTTAACTGTCAAGTTATCTAGTGGAGACATTGATTCTCAGTCCATCGTGTATGCCAGGGGTGTCAAACTCAATTTCATTGAGGGCCGCATCAGCATTGCGGTTGCCCTCAGGGGGCCGGGTGGGTGTGGCCAGGGTGGGCGTGGCCTACTGGGTGGGTGTGGCTAGAGTGCATGTGGCCTACTGGGTGGGCGTGGCCAGCTCTACATCGTTCGCATCAAGGGTGCCTATGGGGGCCTGGGCAGGAGTGGGACAGATCTGAGGGTCTCTGGCAGAAGGAGGGTCTCTGGGCCAGGGCCAAGGCAGTGGGGGCCGTTCCCTCACTGTTTCCAGGATGGCTTCGTGGGCCGCATGAAACTACTTCGAGGGCCGGATCCGTCCCCCGGGCCTTGTGTTTGACATGTCTGGTGTATGCTGTTAATGTTTTAGGGGAAGATGGAAACGGTATAAAAAATAAAAATATATTTTGATATAAAACTTCTCACAACCAGCTCTAGAGAGTCCAGCGTTGACTTCTTCTGACATTTGGTGGCTAATCCTCTTCCACAAGCAAGGCCTCAATTAAAGTGAGGCCATAACGGAAAGATGGATGTCAAATTTGGCTAAAGGAGAGCCCAAAAGCAAATATTTAGGCTTGGCAGAAAATGCACATATTGCAGAAGTAAAAAGGGAAATTGGCCCTTTGTTTCACCTTGAATAAACTGGAGGATTCCTTTGTTATAGTAATTAACACCCTAACATTTCCCCCCCCCCCCTAGAATTAAAGAAAAGAAAACCTTGTCGAGCTCCATTGGATTTTTCTGGCCTTTTATATGTTCATGTTAATGAACAACTGTTGTTTCCCACCCCCATCTTTCTGCCTCCCCCCCATAATTAATGGTTTAGAGTAGACACAGACTTTTATCTGCCTTGATTGCCTGCACTATTGTTGTAGGAGTTTTTAAATTAGTAGCCTGGCACTTCATTTCCATTTTTTTCCCCTCCCCGTGTTGCAATTTCAGAGTCAGTTAAGTCATTGCATGATGTCGTTTAATTTGCATTGAAATAACAGGTTTTGTGCGTTGCCTGAATTACTAAGAAATTATAGCCCGACAACACCATGGAGAGTTCTGTTTCCTTCTTGCCTTCCTGTATTCTTTCCTTCCTTCCTTTTGTTGAAAGAAAAATCTTCATCAGGGTCCAGTCCAAGCCGGAAATAAACGAAATGGAGACAGTTTTAAAAAGAAGATTGTAGTTTATTGAAGAACAGAGCCAGACAGAAACGTGGGTTTGGGAAGGCTGACGATATGTTGCTGGGAGTGGTGGATTTTTATACTTTAGGCTTTTGAGATTGTTTCCTGTTCCTGTGGCGTGAACTTTGACCTGAGGTTCAGTGTGCCTTTCTGGTATTCTGAGGGTGGTGGGTTAATCCTATTCAGGGCTTTTTTTCTCATAGAACACTCAGAATGGTGTTCTGGCACCCTTTTTTTGCAAAAAAAAAAGGTTTTGCACAAGCTGTGCTGCTATTGGCTTAAGCCTATTGCAGGCTTTGCTCTTTTATGACTCATGGACTTCAACTCCCAGAATTCCTGAGTCAGCTATGCTATTGGCTTTTGGAAGCCAATAGGAATTGCTGCTGAGCTTGCCAAAAGACCTGGCAGGCAAATGTTGCACAGGCAAGTTGCAGCGAAGGCAGCACTCCTCACTGCTCCCCAACTACACCATCTCAACTATGGAAGTAAGATATTATTTGCACATAGGATATCCAAGTATGACTCAAGGAAATTTTCCCTGCATGGAGGGAGTAGTGGTTTGTTTCACTTTGTTTTACTTTTCAAATTGCTGTAGGGAAGAAATGATTAGAAAAAGGCAGGAAGTTATTTTTATTAGGAAGAATTCATTTATCCCATGCTAGATCTTTGGGAGCTTAGTAGCACCAGCACAGAACATTTGCTTTTCTGAAACTTCATTCAAATTCAATTCCTGATAGGGGCATTTGAAAAAAAATGTTATTTATTAAATTTATATGCTGACTATCTCACCAGGATGACTCTGAAGTCAAGGAGAGGGCTTGCAACTTCTGTTTGTAGTTATCCACGTTTCTGCACGCTGAGATAATTGGCCATTGTACAAATACAGAGCCTATCATGCTTTTATATTTACATGGAACAGATGCATTACCTGAAATTTTTGGAATGTGTAAAAAATTTGAACCAGCCCAGAAACTCATTTCCCATTGTTTGTGTATATAGAAAGTAAACCCTGAAATAGATTTGGAAAGAGCAAGGACTTTGATTAAATGGAAATGTTGCTAAGCATAGAACTGTTGAGTTAATTTGCCGCTGTTTCTTCTATTTTCTCTTTATGTGCTTATGATTTTACATCACATTTTAAAATCAGCCAAATTGAATAGGAATAAGATTGTGACTGAAAGAATACTAATTCTGAAATATAGTAAATATCTTTAACAAGTAACGTTAAATTTAGCTTTAGTGTAATTTGCTTGTTTACTGTAGCTAAAACTGGAAATTATATTTCTAAAGCATTAGTTTGGATCATTGGAAAGAAAAAAGATTTAATATTTATGATTCAAAAATATAAATATGTGAGAAACATGTTTTTAAAGACCTTTTTGCAGCTTGTTCTCATATATATCCTGCCACAAAGGAATAACTAAAATTATGAAATTTAGAATCTACCAAGCTTCCCTCCCATGGACAGAAGACAATCCATGGGAAATGTGAATCCGTAATCCATAGCTTTAGCAGCAATAATAAATCTAATTATGCTATGCATACTTAAGTTAGCCAAACCGTGGAACAGTGGTAGCAATCTTCTATCACAATGGCAAGCCGTTTAAGATTATACATTGTTAATCATATAAGTGAAGAAATGAGGAAAACTGTGGTTAAAGAAATTGTTTGATCCAATAATAAAATTTCACTGACAATTGAACCACAATAAGCAAAAAAAACTACCCTCATAGTATTTGTTCGATGCTGTATCGAAGGTATGGGAATGAATTCACCAGTAAATTTGTTTTTGGACTTGGTAGAACTTGAAAAAGTAACAGCAGAAGGAATATTTGAATCCTTACTCCAATGTCTTTACTCTTATGGGAGGACAGAAGATTATTTGAAAAAAATATTTGATTTCTCTGGCATGTGATGGTGCTGCTGTGATGATGGGATGTAAAGGTGGAGTGAAAAAATTGCTGTCAGAACATTTTCCTTCTATTATAGTTTGGCATTGTGCTAATCACAGACTAGAATTATCAGTAGGTGATGCTGCCAAGGAAACTTCAGGAATAAATAGATTCCAATCATTTATTGATAAACTGTATGTCATATACTATGCTTCACCAAAGAATAGCAGAGAGTTGCATTCATGTGCAGAATTACTGGGGACTGAGCTGCTGAAAATTGGAAGAATTTTAAGTACCCGATGGGTGTCATCTAGTTTGTGTACAGTTTTGGCTGTATGGAATAATTATGAATCCCTTGTGTATCATTTTGAACAAGCAGTGCATGATCCTACAAGAGATAAACATGATAAATGCACTTATGATGGCTTGAAAAAAAATAACATCTACAGATTTTTTATTGGACCTAGGATTGATGTGTGACGCTCTGCAAGAATTGTCAGATTTAAGTTTGGATCTACAGGACCACAACATCGACTTGTATAAGGCAAATAAGAAAATAAAAATACTGGTACAAGTTTTTGAAGAAAGAAGACAGAACGTTGGGCCCTATTATAAATGTGCTGTTGCTGCTGTAAGTGATCTTCGCTTTTGTGGGGTTTTACTTCACAAAAGAGATTCATAAAGGATCCTCCCATTGACCCGAGTATATTTTATACAAAACTGAAAGAGTCAATTGAAAACAGATTACTTGATAGCAAAGACGATGAGTTGGCGCATTGGTCTCGCGTACTTGATCAAAAACATTGGCCTGAAGATGTTAATACTCAACTGACATTTGGAGAAGTGGAAATTAGAAACTTACCGATTGGACTGCAACTAAATGAAAGAGAAATGATTTGTGGATTCCGTGAATACATTCTCGAAAAGACACATCCAGAAAAACTGTTGCATTTGATACGGACTCTGAATACCATTCCTATTTCTTCAAGTGAATGTGAACGTGGGTTTTCACAGATGAATCTAACTGCCCCCCCCCCAACAAGAGCTTCGTTAAAGACTAAGACAATTTCAGCACTTTTGTTCATCAAAGTTGTCGGACCACCTCTGAGACTTTTCGATCCTTTAAAGTACGTTGATCTGCGGTTACTCAGAGGACGACATTCGGACATAGATACTAAGAGCAAGGAAAGGAGTCGATGTTCTGTACCAGCCTGCTACCGGCCCTGCAGAAAAGGCAGGGACAACCCTTTTTACAAGAAGGCAAGAGGCTGGAATTAAGCCTGCCAAATTTATGAATACAAAAACAAACAGAACAAGACACGAACCAAGAAACAGGAGCTTTTCAAGCGGTTGCCTTCAGCAAACCAGCCCTCCCACGCATTCCCCTTTTATACAGTTCAGGGCGTGGCTTCTCTCTGCCTCCTTCCGAGGTGCCCCATTGCCTTCCTCTGTTTACTCCTGATTGACTGCCTCCTGCGTCGGGCGTCCTTGAACAGGGCCAGCTGTGGGTCATCTTCATCCACGCTGTCAGGCTCACACAGCTGGGTCTCCGTCGTGACCAGGTGGGAGGGGCCTGGCTGAGGGCTCTCATCAGCAAGCTCTTCAACCCCCTCAGCAAGCTCTTCAACACCCCCCTCCTCCTCTGAGTCGTCCGACCCAACTGCCGAACCCACAGGCTGACCCTGAATCACAACAGTCGAAAAGATTTGCCAGATGAGAATTGGACAAAAGTTTGGAATTTTCTATGAACATTTGCCTTAAATACAATATATTAAATGTATGTTAAGGATTGAATATATAATTGTTTAATTATATAAATAAATATATAAATAAAATTATATAAATAAAAGATGACCAAGATGAGAGTTCCGGCACCTTTTTTTTTAAAGAAAAAAAGCCCTGATCCTATTATGTCCCAAAGGTCATATCCTGCTTCTCTCTGGCTGTGGCTGATGGCTTACTTCCTGTGTTGGATTTCTTGGGTGAGGGGGTGTTGATTCTGGGGAGTTTTGTCTTTCTAATCCCATCAGCTCCAAGCTTCCTGGCTCCAATCTTTCTGAAAGGATTATCACATCTGCATTTCCACAGAGCTGGTTTTCCTTGGGGGAGGGAGACTTGGGGCTATTAAGAAAAACTGGGCATGCTTTTCTGTCTTTTTAAGATCCTTTGAGGAAATATAATATTCTGCCTTTTAAATATTTCCTTCTCTGGGGGGGCTGACTTCCCTTTCCTTCCTTCCTTCCTTCCTTCCTTCCTTCCTTCCTTCCTTCCTTCCTTCCTTCCTTCCTGCCTGCCTGCCTGCCTGCCTGCCTGCCTGCCTTCTTCCCTTCTTCCCTTTCTGTATTCTTCCCTCCATTCTTTCTTTCCCTCCCTCCCTCCCTCCCTCCCTCCCTTCCTTCCTTCCTTCCTTCCTTCCTTCCTTCCTTCCTTCCTTCCTTCCTTCCTGTATTCCTCTTCCCTCCTTTCTTCTATTCTTCTTGCCTGCCTGCCTGCTTCCCTGCCTTTCTGTATTGCCCTTCCTTCCTTCCTTCCTTCCTTCCTTCCTGCCTGCCTGCCTGCCTGCCTGCCTTCTTCCCTTCTTCCCTTTCTGTATTCTTCCCTCCATTCTTTCTTTCTCTCCCTCCCTCCCTTCCTCCCTCCCTCCCTCCCTTCCTTCCTTCCTTCCTTCCTTCCTTCCTTCCTTCCTTCCTTCCTTCCTTCCTTCCTTCCTTCCTGTATTCCTCTTCCCTCCTTTTATTCTTCTTGCCTGCCTGCCTGCTTCCCTGCCTTTCTGTATTGCCCTTCCTTCCTTCCTTCCTTCCTTCCTTCCTTCCTTCCTTCCTTTCCTTCCTTTCTCCCTCCCTCCCTCCCTTCTTCTTTTCCCTTCTCTGCCAGTTTTCCTGCCATCCTGCCTTCCTCTTTTCCTTATTCTGTCCCTCCCTTCATCCCTTCATCCCTCCATCTTCCTTACCTCTCTTTCTCTCTGCTTCCTCCTTCCCTCCTTCCCCAATTATGCTACTCCCCTCGGAAACACAGCAAGCTATGGAGTGAAGGCTGGATACGCCCCACTTTCCTTTGCCTCCCAGCCTCATTTTGAGGGATCCCTGCATATGTATGTATGTATGTATGTATGTATGTATGTATGTATGTATGTTATTGTAGGAACTCAGCCACGGCCTTTGTACTTTGTGCGTAGCAAGTGCTCATTTGTGGTAAAAGCCACAATATTTGGCATTTCAGTTAAACATAGTTATTTCCAGCCATACCTGCAAAATCCAGTTATCAGTTAAATCCAGATTGACATAATGTACATACATTCATTCTTCCTCCCCATTCCTCCCCGCCCCCCACCCACCCCTGCATACAGATCTCAATTATTTAGTTCAAAAAACTCAGACAGCTCCTCCATACGTTTAATTCTGTCCAACCATTTCTCGGTTTCCGTTTTTGCAAGTAGGAATCCCGTCCCAGCAACTCACCACAGATAGTCCTCAACTTACCACCACAATGGAGTCCAGCATTTCTGTTGCTAAGCGAGACAATTATTAAGTGAGTTTGCCCCCATTTTGCAGCCTTGCATGCCACAGTAATTGTGAAACACTTTACTTCACAATTACTGTGTGAAACACTTTTGTTTTAACACAGGGGGCCTTCAGACTTGGCCACTTTAAGACTCGTGGACTTCAACTCCCAGAATTCCTGAGCCAACCATGCTGAGGAGAAAGGGAGAGGTTTCCAAGCTGAGCCATGCTGGCTGAGGAATTCTGGGAGTTGAAGTCCACAAGTCTTAAAGTGGCCAAGTTTGAAGGCCCCTGTTTTAACAGTTGTTAAATTAGTAACAATTGTTAAGTGGCTTTCCCATTGACTTTGCTTGTCAAAAGTTCACAAAAACTGTTCCTAGGGAAGACAGCAACCTTCATAAAGGTGAGTCAGTTGCCAGGCATCCCAGTTTTGATCATGTGACCATGTGGATGTTGCAGCCATCATAAGTGTGAAAAATGGTCATAAGTCACTTTTTCAGTGCCGTTATAACTTTGAAAAGTCATTAAAGGAGCTGTTGTAAGTCAAGGACTACCAGTAAAAATTCCATGGTTTCTACACAGGCTGCAAAGAGACTTTTAAACATGAATATCTTCAAAATTACACATATAAAAATGCTCTCAGAATCAGGGCTTTTTTTGTCATAAAACGCTCAGAACGGAGTTCCGGCACCTTTTTTGGATGGAACCTTGTAGGGTAGGCAAGGCGAGTTGTATGACATGTGTGAGTTCCGGCACCTTTTTCTTGTACAAAAAAAGCACTGCTCAGAACTAACTGCCTACCAGTTATAACATTCAGAAGCCCTAAATGATGATACCTACGTGGCATTTTTGTTCTTTACGTATTTTTCCCATTTTTGTCACTCCAAATGTCCACAACCTTTGTAGGGACAAGGTAGGCACAAACACAAGGACACAACAGGTGTGTTCATTTTCCCTTCTGTTTTTTCCCCCCAGGCCTTCAAGTCCTATCTCCATAGCAACATGTGTCCAAGCAGCTCAGTTTTAACCAATTTTGGATCGTGGTTTATTTTTTCCTCCAAAGGACAAAGATCAAACAAGATTCAGATGCTCGGGGCTTTGCTGGACTCATTAAGTAAAGTTTAAGTAATCTAGAAAACATTTTGGCTTCCATTTTTTGATCACTGCTACCGCCCCTTATGTTATTCCATTTCTCTCAGGGAAGATGGGATCAGCAGCCTTAGGTGGATAATTGTCCCACGTCAATCAGACTCTATTGTATTCAAAGTGGAAATCTGAGATTCATGTATGGTATGATCTCAGCTGAGTTTGTGATCTAAGACAAATCAGGGAGTCAACTGTTTCTAGTGTCGCTTACCTGCAAGCCAAAACTGGTGGGAACATAAAATAGAGAAAGTAATAGAAAATGTGGGAGGTAAAGACTTCAAACAGACAAGCCCCTGGCCACATAACACCCCAAACGTAACAATTGTCGATAAGGAAGTGGCAGTACTTGGAAACAGTAAAGTAGAAGAGAAAGAGCTGGAGTTGGAAGGGACCTTGGAGGTCTTCTAGTCCAGCCCCTTGCTCAGGCAGGAGACCCTATACCAGTTCAGACAAATGGTTGTCCAATCTCTTCTTGAAAACTTCCAGTGATGGAGCACCCACAGGCTGTTCCATTGATTGATTGTTCTCCCTGTCAAGAAATTTCTCCTCAGTTCTAGGTTGCTTCTCTCCTTGGTTAATTTCCACCCGTTGTTTCTTGTCCCACCTTCAGGTGCTTTGGAGAATCCGTTAACCCAGGGGCCTTCAAACTTGGCCCTCACATGACTCGTGGACTTCAACTCCCAGAATTCCTTAGCCAGCGTGCCTGGCTGAGGAATTCTGGGAGTTGAAGTCCACAAGTCACAAAAGGGCCAGGTTTGAAGACCTCTGGTAGGCAGTTAGTTCTGAGAGCATTTTTATATGTGTAATTGTGAAGATATTCATGTTTAAAAGTCTCTTTGCAGCCTGTGTAGAAGCCATGGAGTTTTTACTGGTAGTCCTTGACTTACAACAGCTCCTTTAATGACTTTTCACAAAATAAGAATATGCTTCTACAGCCACTCATTTAGCGATGGTTTGACATTACAACAGCATTGGGGGGAAAAATGACTCGTGACCATTTTGCACACTTAACAACCATTGCAGCATCCCCACGGTCACACAATCAAGACTGAGGCGCTTGGCAACTGACTCATACTTATGACGGTTGCAGTGTCCCCGGATCAGGGGCAATTGCAATGTTTTGAGATCTTCTGACAAGCAAAATCAATCCTGGGAAGCTGGATTGACTTAACAACCATGTTACTAAGTTAACAACTGCAATGAACTCACTTAACCACTGTCTCACTTAGTGTCAGAAACATTGGGCTCGATTTTGGTCGTTAAGTCGAGGACTGCCTGTTCTCGCATTGCATTTTTGAGGCAACTAATATATGTGTTGTCTCTTTTTTTTCCTCCACTCTTCTCTCTCGTTTATTGGCATATTCATGCTGATTTCTTGGCAATGTTCAACCCTACTCTATTTCTCTTTGTTCCACGTCTTGAAATGTATTCTCTCAGATGTCAGAATTCAATCAAAAGTGGCTTCAAGTGTGAGAAGGGGGGGAGAAAAAGATGGAAATAGCATGCAGGCGAATTTGAATAATAATCAAATCCTTAACATGAACGATAATGAAAATGCTATTTAGTTTCTGATTTAATTCTGAAATTTTTTGAATACATATTACTGTTTTAATTGTCTTCCTGCGAAGAAAGGCAGCTTATTAAGGTTTTGCACCCCAATCTTACGCTGTGGAGGGAGGGAGGGAGGGAGGGAGGGAGGGAGAGAGAGAGAGAGAGAGAGAGAGAGAGAGAGAGAGAGAGAGAGAGAGAGAGAGAGAGAGAGAGAGAGAGAGAGATTGTGCAACAAATCACTGAAATTTGTGCTAATCTTAATTGGTTTAATGCCCCTGGCTTTCGGGTTTTTCCAAAGAAAAATCTAGAATTTTGTAAGGCAGTGGTGATAGGGGTTATTTTGTCTATATTTCAAACTCTAACAACAACAATAATAACAACTGTCTCTGTTTTCCCTATAATCTGCTCATATCAATTCCTTTAGGTTACACATTTCATTTTAATGTGATTTTTATACAAAGCTGTTTTGAATCGCACCCTTTTTCTAGCTATCACTTTTTCTTATTTATCAGAATAAGATTGCTTGTTCTCCTTTATAATCGAGGGATAAGGAGAATAAAAATCTTCCTTCCTTCCTTCCTTCCTTCCTTCCTTCCTTCCTTCCTTCCTTCCTTCCTTCCTTCCTTCCTTCCTTCCTTCCTTCCTTCCTCCCTCCCTCCCTCCCTCCCTCCCTCCCTCCCTCCCCTTGCTTTCTCCCTCCCTCCCATTCTCCTTCCTTCCTCCCTCCCTCCCCCTCCCCTTCCTTCCTTCCTCCCTTCCTTCCTCCCTCCCTCCTTCCCTCCCCTTCTTTCTCCCTCCCATTCTCCTCCCTCCCTCCCTCCCCTCCCCTTCCTTCCTTCCTCCCTTCCTTCCTCCCTCCCTCCTTCCCTCCCCTTCTTTCTCCCTCCCTCCCATTCTCCTCCCTCCCTCCCTCCCCCCTCCCCTTCCTTGCTTCCTTCTTTCCTCCCTCCCTCCCTCCCCTTCCTTTCTCCCTCCCTCCCATTCTACTTCCTTCCTCACTCCCTCCCTCCCTCCTCCCCTTCCTCCCTCCCTTCCTTCCTCCCTCCCTCCTTCCCTCCCTTCCTTTCTCCCTCCCTCCCTCCCTCCTTCCCTCCCTCCCCTTCCCTTCTCCCTCCCTCCCATTCTCCTCCCTTCCTCCCTCCCTCCCCCTCCCCTCCCTTCCTTCCTTCTTTCCTCCCTCCCTCCCCTTCCTTTCTCCCTCCCTCCCTCCTTCCCTCCCTCCCCTTCCTTTCTCCCTCCCTCCCATTCTCCTTCCTTCCTCCCTCCCTCCCTCCCTCCCTCTCCCCTCCCCTCTCCTCTCCTTCCTTCCTTCCTTCCTTCCTTCCTTCCTTCCTTCCTTCCTAAATGGTTTGACCTTGTAAAAAAATTAACTGGCGAAAAGCTTAGGATTGCACACACACACACACACACACACACACAAACAGCACAGACACACGGCTTAAGATAAGATCGACTTGAAACAGTATGAAAATCTGATTCAGTATGCTGTAGGACAGCTGTTCCTTTTTTGTTTTTTTAAGAACAATAACAAATAAATGAATTAGAAACAGGAAAGGAAGGAGTTGTTAAATATACTTAAAACTTGCAGAGAACAAGAATTTAATCTTCCTGATTTTTCAGTGCAGGTTCATTTCACAAAGATATATTAGATGTATTAATTCTCCGGAGTACATATGTGTGTGTATATGTATACACATCAAGTTTCCAAATTATACTACAGCTAATGACAGCCCTTTGCAACCTTGGCTGATCTAAAAATAATTAGTCGGTCTTCATACCAGACAGAGTAATAAATCTCAACACTTTGCTCCTTATTCAAGAACTTGCTTACGGCAGAAGCTCAAAGACCCAGAATGAAGGAGCTAGTTGTTTATTGCAGAAATAGTGATGTATATGGGAAGCCTGTGTATCCATAGCAGAACCCAGTACACAGTAATAAAAGCTTGTTCATGATTTATGCCCCAGAACATTTTCTTCTGAGTTTGGGGGTCAATGAACATTTGATGGTTCTCTTTCTGGCCTTGAGATTGGAAGGGACCAGGTCTGAATTGACATTGAGCCAGTTTGGTCTTGTTGTGTAGTGAGTTCTTTGGAGGCAGTAAGCGAGACGAGAGGTTGCAAACAGGAACATTGCTTTATTGAGGCAACAGGAACAGAATTGAAACAGAGGCTTCTGCGCAGCTAATTATACGGTTGGCCACTAGGCAGCGGCCAATAGGTTTAAAGGAACCCATTCCCGCCCCAAATCATCCAATGATCTTCTTGGAGACAGCAAGTCTGGCTTAGTCACTGACCGTTACACAGACACACCAATTGAACAACCTTAAGCAGCATTCAAACAGACAGGTGAAACAGTTCAAGTAAAATCCCAATACATTACAGGTCTAGTCAGTGCTTTTTTTGTAAAAGAAAAAGGTGCCGGAACTCACACATGTCATACAACCCGCCTTGCCTACCCTACAAGGTTCCATCCAAAAAAGGTGCCGGAACTCCGTTCTGAGCGTTCTATGAGAAAAAAAGCCCTGGGTCTAGTGGTTAATGTCCCAGGATAGAAACCAGGAGATCGTGAGTTCTAGTTCTGCTTTAGGCATGAAAGCCTGCTGGATGACTTTGGGCCAATCATCAGGAGACAGTAAATTCTAGGCCCACCTTAGCCTACAAAGTCGTCTGGGTGACTTTGGGCCAACTACCAGGAGACAGTGAGTTCTAGTCTCACCTTAGGTCTAAAAACCAGCTGGGGGACTTTGGACTGATCTCTAGGACTCTATAAGTTCTAGATGCACCATAGGCATGAAAGCCAGCTGGGTGACTTTGAACGAATCACCAGGAGACAGTGAGTTCTAGTCTCACCTTAGGCCTAAAACCCAACTGGGGGACTTTGGGCCGATCTCTAGGAGTCTATAAGTTCTAGATCCACCATAGGCATGAAAGCCATCTGGGTGACTTTGGGCCACCTACCAGGAGACCCTGAATTCTAGTCCTTTCTCAGGCATGAAACCCAACTGGGTGGCTTTGAACAAATCGCCAGGAGAGAGTGAATTCTAGTCCTACCTTAGGCCTGAAAGATGACTGGACAACTTGGAGCCAGTCACTCTTTCTCAGCCACAACTCACCTTGACAGGGTTGTTATTGTGAGGAAAAATAGCAGAAGAAGAGAATATTAGGCATATTTCCCCCTCCCCTGTTTATAAAAATAATAAAGATAGGATTGAAAAAACTTAGATAAAACCAACCAACCAACCAACCAATAAATAAATAAATAGCCGATCTGTCTGGCTTGGGGACAACTGCTTCTTACTTTGCCGGCTTAGAGAAGCTAAGCAGAGTCACAGCTAATTAATACAGGTTGGAAGAACACCAGAAAAGCTGGAGGTGCTTAGCTTGATTGAGGAGCCATTACAAACAAACACACAAACCCAGGAACAGAACCCGGCCATGGCAAGCGGCATTCCTATGGCTGCCAAGACCATCACGTGGCTGTCTCCACAAGGTTGTCGGCATCCAGGTTTGAGTCCAGAAAATCTGGACAAGTTCAGCGCAATGAGATTTTTGGGGCAAAAAGGTAACATCTGTTACAGAAAGACGGATGGCTTAGTCCCAGTCAAATCAGAGACTCTTGTGGACTTGATGATATAAGCGTAAGCTGTCCTGCTCAAATAGGGCCAAAGAATAATGATCTTGAAGCACATGTCGGGGTCTCTTACCCCCAAAAGGGGGCTTTGGCTTTCCTGCAAGAAGGCCAGTAATGAGACAAAGACAAATCAAGGATGCTATAGATTGGGCTGGGAATAAGACAATAGCAGATGCATCAAATGCACAGGTATACTGTGTTTCCCTGAAAATAAGACCTAACCAGAAAATAGGCCCTAGCATGATTTTTCAGGACGCTTGTAATATAAGCCCTACCCCCCAAAATAAGCCCCAGTTAAGATCGGCAGCCAGACGAACGCATTTAGTACCATATTTCCCCGAATATAAGCCCTAAACGCAGTGGTGGGATTCAAATCCCTGAACAACTGGCTCTCTGCGTTGATGCAGGCCTGGGCCTCTGAGGCCTAGAATGGACTTCTGGAAGTGGCATCCCCACACTTCCGATGGTGTGTGCTAGGCCTTGAATGCCTCCTCCAGGCCTCCCAGGCCTAGAACGGACTTCCGGAAGTGGTATCCCTGCACTTCCGGCTGGCCGTTCTAGGCCTGGGAGGCTTTCTCCAGGCCTCTGAGGCCTAGAACAGACTTCTGGAAGTGGTGTGCATTCAGCTGGTTCTCCGAACTCAACAACATTTAGCTTCCTGTTCTCCTGAACTGGTGCGAACTGGCTGAATCCCATCACTGCCTAACTGGAAAATAAGCCCTAATGAGTCTTTTGGAGCAAAAAATTAATATAAGATTTTTGGGGAAACACGGTAGTATAGGTCAGTGGTCCCCAACCTCTCTGACTTTGTAGAACAGTGGGAGGGGAGAGGAAATGGTTCCGTGTGAGTGGCAGGTGCACTCACGCATACAACTCCATTTGCACAATGGGTGGGCACATATGCAACTGCCTGCCACTGGTGCAAATGAAGCTGCGTGTGCACGCTCACCTGCCACTTGTGAGGCCCAGTTTTGAGTGGGCTACAGCCAAGTACCGGGCCGGAGCCCAGGGGTTGGGGACCCCTGGTACAGGTGGTACCTGACTCAATAGTAGTTACTGCGAGACGAATCTTGAAGTCCTAGTTGGATTAGAAGACGCCAAGGTCCCTTCCAACTCTGTTATTCTGTAAGCAAGATCCAAAAAGAGATTGGATACCTGTGGTAGAGATGCAACATGTCCTAGTTCTGGAGAATTTGGGATGGCAAATGATGAATGACAACATCATTCTGCAAACACAACAATTCTTGCAAGTGGGTCAACATCATGATGCAAAATGAGGCTGGCATTTGCGTGATTCTAACACTGCACCATGTTATCCTTTATGGTTATTTGTGATCTTGTCTGAAATGGTATAGGGCAGGGGTGTCAAACCGCTGGCCCGCGGGCCAGATGCATCACCAGGAAACCGCGCCCACCCCGTTGCCAGCAATGGAGAAAAAGGTCTGATACGTCACGCGACGTCACATGACGTCGCGGGTTTGACATGTCTGGTATAGGTTCTCCTGCTCCAGCAGGAGTGGGATTAGAAGACCTCCAAGGTCCCTTCCAACTCTCTTGTTCTAATGCTCGATATGACATTTCCACTATTCTCTTGTTTAGCCTTTGCTATTCAACCTTTTTTTTTTTTTCCTACACGCCTGTTTGGCATTGCTGCATTTTGGAAGAGTTGAATAACATCCAAATGCTTAATAGCCCATACAATTCGGCTCTTTAAAATCCTCACATAAATTTCCATAACCCGAGACCCATTTTTCACACACACACACACACACACACACACACACACACAAACACAAACACACACAGAGAAAGAGAGGGGAGGGGGATTATAAAACAAGAGGCCTAGAATCAAGGAAGACAATAACGTTCCTTGCACTGTTAATTGCTGGATATACCTTTTGCTATCATCTTTCTTGTTAGTCTTCTTTTCGTGTTAAATAATCAATCATCGCCTATTTAATCTCTCGTTGATGGAAACAACCTTATGGCAGTAATCATTCCTCGGCGCCCTTCGCAGGGCCTTTTCTATGCCTGACGCTGATATTTTTGAAGATGAAGTGATCCGAGCTGAATGCCGCATTCAAGGTGGGTGAATCAGATTGATTGGCTTAACGAGTTAGTATTTTAAACCCGTTCCTTCCTTCAGCCTAATAGCATTTTGTGATATATTCAGCTCTATCCGACAAGACTCTGCAGGGAACGTGTTCTTGGGCAGTGCAGAGTGCTCCGTTCCACAGGAGAACTTGGCTGAACATGGGAGAAACATTTCAAAAGGTTACTCCGGGCTAGCTAAACAGAGTGTCCGAAAGATGCTTTTTTTAAAAAAAGGCAACTGGACTTCCATGTTTTCCTTGAAGATGTTTCGCTTCTCATCCAAGAAGCTTCTTCAGCTCTGAACTGAAGAACTGAGAACTGAAGAAGCTTCCTGGGTGAGAAGCAAAACATCTTCAAGCCTTGGTGTAGCAATGGGCTAATGCCTCCTTAAGTAACACCAGCTGCCTGCAATTAGTGCAGGTTCGAGTCCCACCAGGCTCAAGGTTGACTCAGCCTTCCATCCTTCCGAGGTAGCTAAAATGAGGACCCAGATTGTTGGGGGCAATAAGCTGACTTTGTAAAAATGCTGCTTTGGGGGGGGGGCGCGAAAGCCCTAATAAGCAGGCATATACATAGAATGAAGGCTATTGCTAAGCACATTGATTTGTGCTTCTTAGATTGTAAGCCGCCCTGAGTCTTCAGAGAAGGGCGGGATATAAACGGGATTAAAAAAACAAAAAAACTAAGAAAGTCCAGTTTATTTATTTATTTATTTATTTATTTATTTATTTATTTATTTATTTATTTAATTAGATTTTTATACCGCCCTATTCCCAAAGGACTCAGGGCGGTTTACAGGGCAGGATAAAATACAATATAAAGATAATATAAAATTAAAATAGATTAAATTAATTAAGCCCAACAATTAAAACAATATTTAAAAAGCTAAAACCCCTTCAGTCCAGGCCTAATAGATCGAAAAACCAGGTTTTCAGGTCCCGGCGAAAAAGCAACCAAGACCTGGATGGCTGAGAATCTCCAGAGACATTTAACTAAACAGATATTCTTCAATCACAGATCGTGAAGGGGGAAAGGTTTCTGTTCTTTCCTGCAAACTGTAACCAACTCTGCATCAAAGAAGCATAGAATATGGAATAATAGAGTTGGAAGGGACTTTGGAGGTCTTCTAGTCTGACCCCCTGCTCAAGCAGAAGAGGCCCATTTGTCATTCCAGACAAATGGTTGTCCAATCTATTCTTGTAAACCTCCAGGGTTGGAGCACCCACAACTTCTGGAGATAAGCCATGCCACTAATTCATTGTTCCTACTCTCAGGAAATTTCTCCTTAGTTCTAGGCTGGTTGGATTTACTTACTTAGGATTCTTCTTTCACGTTTTTCCTACAGAAGAAGCAAAGGTGATTTTTGCTTTCTAATGAATGTTGTCTCGTATGCCAAAGATTAACCGCCCCCTTGAGCAAGCAACAACTCAGATATTTAACAGTAACAGAATAACACAGTTGGATGGGACCTTGGAGATCTTCTAGTCCAACCCTCTGCTCAGGCAGGAGACCCTATACCAGGGGTAGGCAACCTCGGCTCTTTTATGACTCATGGACTTCAACTCCCAGAATTCCTGAGTCAGCATAGCTCATCCTGGCTCAGCTTGGAAACCTCTCCCTTTCCCCTCAGCATAGCTGACTCAGGAATTCTGGGAGTTGAAGTCCATGAGTTATAAAAGAGCCGAGGTTGCCTACCCCTGCCCTATACCATTTCAGATAAGGGGCTGTCCAGTCTTTTCCTAAAACCCTCCAGGGTTGGAGCATTCACAGCTTCTGGTGGCAAGCTCTGTGGCAATTTCTCCTTAATTCCAGGTTGCTTCTCTCCTTGATGAGTTTCCATCCATTCTTTCTTGTCCTGCCCTCTGGTGCTTTGGGGCATGTGATGTAAGCCTAGGATGGCATGGTTATACTTGACAAAGCTGAGGAAAGTAGAAGAATGGGAAGGCACTGGGTAAGGTTAAGGACATCCATAAAGAATAACAATAACAACAACAACAACAGCACAAACATGCACTCAAACCTTTGGTCTCTCCTAAAGATAATAAATTAGCTCAATTGTAAGACAAAGCTTGAATAAGGGTTTAAGTCAGTCAGCAACTTTTAAGATGTTTGGACTTCAACTCCCAGAATCCCCCAGACAGCATGCTAAAGGGAATTCTTGGCATCATGTTGTCTGGGAAATTGTGGGACCATACATCTTAAAAGATGCCAACTTTGAAAAACACTCCTTTAGAGTTGAAATTCAGAGCCGAGCTGAAACAAAACCCTTGGTATGAACAGCCCACAAACAAGGTTTTCCAGAATCAACTACAATTTGCTCAGCTTTAAAGGACAGTTCATGAACCACACCATTTCACCAAGTCTGCCAAGTTAAAAATCAAATAAATCATATTACAGGTTTTCAGGATGGATTAATCCAGACAATGCTTGATGATACTCATTAAGGCATTTATGAGAGCTCTTAATCTAAGTTGAAACCTAGAGCCAAAAATGGCTTATTGTGACAAACAATATCAATGTCTCTCTTCAACCCGCCAGCATGATTTTCACACAAGATTATGCCTCAAATGCCCAGAATCACAAGTGTTTAAAGTCAATAGTGGAAGCTGTGCTTACCTTCTGATGGTTACATGGCACTCTGCACATAGCGGTGTTGTTATTTTCGACTTCATGCAAAAGTGATTGTCCATTGTGGCTTCTGAGGGAGTTTCTGAATTTCTGAATAACAACCTTTTAATTTTCTGGTGGTCTCCTATCAAAGTCCGACTTCGCATGACCCAGCTTAGCTTTTCATGTTCAACTGGACTCAGTTGGGTTCTGCTAATCGCTGAGCCAGTGAACATAAAAGAGAGCCAGTTTTGTCTAGTGGTGAAAGACGCCAGGCTAGAAACTGGGAGTCTGTGAATTCTAGTCCTGCCTTAGGCAAGAAAACCTACTGCATGACTTTGAACCGAACACCAGGAGACTGTAAGTTCTAGTCCTGCCTTAGGCATGAAAGCCAACTGAGTGACTTTGGACCAAACACCGGGAGACTGTGAGTTCTAGTCCTGCCTTAGACGTGAAAGTCGGCTGGGTGACTTTGGACCAAACACCAGGAGACGGTGAGTTCTAGTCCTGCCTTAGACATGAAAGTCGGATGGGTGACTTTGGGCCAAACACAAGGAGACGGTGAGTTCTAATCCCACCTTAAGCAGGAAAGTCAGCTGAGTAACTTTGGGCCAATCACCAGGAGACTGAGAGTTCTAGTCCCGCCTTAGGCAGGAAAGCCAGCTGAGTAACTTTGGGCCAATCACCAGGAGAGTTCGAATCCTGCCTTAGGCATGAAAGCCAGCTGGGTGACCTTGGGCCAGTCACTCTCTCTGGCCCAACCCACCTCACAGGGTTGTTGTGGAGAAAATAGGAGGAGGTTGTTATGTTAGATATTTGTAAAACTAATAAAGGCAGGATACCAATTAAGGAATAAATAAGATTAAGCTCACAAACC
Organism: Vipera berus; assembly: GCF_964194415.1. Lineage (NCBI taxonomy): Eukaryota > Metazoa > Chordata > Lepidosauria > Squamata > Viperidae > Vipera > Vipera berus. The sequence goes on along the minus strand of NC_138208.1, from coordinate 85,837,148 downwards.
CTCCAATCCCCCTAGATTTGTTAAAAAAAATATTTATCAAATTTAGAAAAAGCCCATCTCCCTTACAGAGGATCTCTGGGAGCTGAGCAAATAAAATATTCAGGTAGTTCTCGAATTACAATAGTTCGTTTACTGACCATTCAAAGTTGCAACATCACTGGGGGAAAAAGTGACTTATGACCATTTTTCAAACTTACGACCGTTGCAGAATCCCTACAGTCACATGAGCAAAATCCAGGCACTTGGCAACTGACTCGTATTTATGACGGTTGCAGTGTCCCAGGGTCACGTGATCCCCTTTGGCAACCTTCTGGCAAGCAAAGTCAATGGGGGAAGCCAGGTTCACTTAACAACCGTATTATTAACTTAACAACTGCAGTGATTCACTTAAAAACTGTATCAAGAAAGGTCGTAAAATGGGGCAAAACTCACTTAACAAATGTTTCGCTTAGCAACAGAAATTTTGGGCTCAGTTGTGGTCATACCTTTGAGGATTACCTGTAGAAATAAAACAACCATCCTGATGAAGAGTTGCATCTTCTTTTACACAGATAGAAAGATTTTGAGGGGGGGAAAAAAAGCTAAATTTTGGCACGTCTGTTTACAGTTTTCCTAATTTTTCTTCCCAGTAAGGCAAAATGGCAGAGTAACATTTCCTGACAGAACAGAACAGAATAATGGAGTTGGAAGGGACCTTGGAGTTCTTCTCATCCAACCTCCTGCTCAAACAGGAAACCTTATATCAGGGGTCTTCAAACTTGGCTCTTTTATGACTTGTGGACTTCAACTCCCAGAATTCCTCACCCAGCGTGCTTGGCTGAGGAATTCTGGGAGTTCCAGTCCACAAGTCATAAAAGGGCCAAGTTTGAAGATCCTTGCCTTATACCATTTCAGACTAGTGGCTGTCCAGTCTCTTCTTAAAAACCTCCAGTGATGGAGCACCCACAACTTCTAGAGGCAAGTTGTTCCACTCATTAATTGTACTCACTGTTGGGAAATTTCTCCTTAATTCCAGGTTGCTTCTCTCCTTGATTAGTCTCCATCCATTGCTTCTTGTCCTGCCTTCAGGAGCTTTGGAGAATAGCTTGACTCCCCTCTTAATAGAATAACAGAGTTGGAAGGGACCTTGGAGGACTTCTAGTCCAACCCATGGCTCAAGCAAGAAACCCTACCAGGGGTAGGCAACCTTGGCTCTTTTATGACTCGTGGACTTCAAGTCCCAGAATTCCTGAGCCAGCCATGCTGAGGGGAAAGGAAGAGGTTTCCAAGCTGAGCCATGCTGGCTCAGGAATTCTGGGAGTTGAAGTCCACGAGTCATAAAAGAGCCAAGGTTGCCTACCACTGTCCTAGGCCTAGGCCGCTTTATGACTTGTGGACTTCAAGTCCCAGAATTCCTGAGCCAGCCACGATGAGGGGAAAGGGAGAGGTTTCCATGCTGAGCCATGCTGGCTCAGGAATTCTGGGAGTTGAAGTCCACGAGTCATAAAAGAGCCAAGGTTGCCTACCCCTGCACACCATTTCAGACAAATCGTTGTCCAAATTTCTCCTTAGTTCTAGGCTGCTTGTCTCCTTGATTTGTTTCCACCTGTTGTTCCTAATGTACCATAGTTTTTTCACCATCAAAGCAGCCTCTATTTTCCTTCCTTCCTTCCTTCCTTCCTTCCTTCCTTCCTTCCTTCCTTCCTTCCTTCCTTCCTTCCTTCCTTCCTTCCTTCCTTCCTTCCTTCCCTTTCATTTAAAGTCAATGTAGTGATTAAAAAATAAATGCGTTGGCCAGCAGCTGACTTCCAGCCGTGACATTTTAATGCAGCCGTACAATTGCCCAGGTGTAATTAATATTGGTACGTCATTAATATTCAAACGAGGGATCTCGACTGATGCTCGGGTTTACCATATGAAAGATTGTGCATGAATTTTTGCCGACTGCAACTCTGGCGCCTGGCAAGCTCTTTTGGGCCATGACTTATGCTGCTTCAACTCTCCCTAAATGTCTTTTAGGGGTGGTTTTGATGTATTTGCAAAGCCCTGCACAAAATAATGAGGCCCCTAATGAAAGCCACAACCTTCTTCAGAATATCTAGGGAATGGTTGCCATCCGCTGCTTTAGGAGCTCCTGTCAAAATAGCAATTTGTGCATTAATTGTGGATGTAAACCTTCATCATTAGAGAGTTCAGCCAACCTCAGAAGTACCTTCAGGATGAGAAACCACAAGGAGATGGGATTTGTTGTCATTTGAAGATAGCTCCTTCTCTCTCTCTCTCTCTTTCTTTTTCTTTCTTGTTCTCTTGCTCTCACTTTCTCTTTTTTTCTCTCTCCTCTCTCTCTCTCTTCCCATCCCCCAACTTTAAGCCTCAATGCCCCCATTAGACTGGCAAGAAGACAGATTTCAGCCTCCCAGGCTAGATCAGTCTGTCAAATAATTGGTCAACTCCAGGACACACACACACACACACACACACACACACACATATGCCACCCTATCTGGACCGAGATGCTTTACGTACGGTCACTCATGCGCTCGTCACCTCCCGGGTAGATTACTGCAATGCTCTCTACATGGGGCTGCCCTTGAAGACCACCCGGAGGCTTCAGCTGGTGCAGAATGCGGCCGCGCAGGTTGTGATGGGAGCATCCCGATACTCCCATATTACACCCCTCCTGCGTGAGCTGCATTGGCTACCGGTTGCCCTCCGGGTAAGATTCAAGGTGCTGGTTCTTACCTATAAAGCCCGGGATATTTGCAGGACCGTCTGTTTTCCCATCGCCCTGTGCACTCACACAGGGAGGGCCTCCTCAGGGTGCCGTCCGCCAGACAATGTCGGCTGGCGACCCCCAGGGGGAGGGCCTTCTCTGTGGGGGCACCTGCCTTTTGGAATCAACTCCCCTCAGAGCTCCTGGCCCTGGGTCTCCGTTCCTTTCGTCGCGACCTTAAGACATATCTTTTCCAACAGGCTGACCTGGACTGATGATAATGGGGTTTTTAATTATGGTTTTAAATGTTTTTATTGGTTTTAGTGGGACTGTGACACAATTTAATTCTTTTTTAATATTTGTATTCACTTGTATTTTATTGTTGATAGCCACCCTGAGTCCTTCGGGAGATAGGGCGGCATACAAGTCTCATTATATATATATATATATATATATTTCAAATGTTAACTATTTAGATTACCTTGCTAGGCCCCAAACATGGGGCAAATCTTTATTTCCTGTTTTCAGCCTATCTTGAAGGCTATCGAACAGGCAGTAGTCACACCGGACAATTCATATATTTGTGTAAATTACTAACAAAGAAGTTTCCCTTTAATTCTTTGTTAGTAATTTACATATATATATATATATATATATATATATATATATATATATATATATAAAGATCTCTAGATAAGGATGCACAATTGAAGGCACCAACTCAACACAGCGTTCTTCAGAAACCCAATGGTGCACTCCACCTAGTTGCTAAGCAACGTTCATGTGGAGGTCTAGTGAGGATTGCATTTAGGGTGACTCCTGCTTTGATAGTGTTAAAGCTGTAAAAACTAATTGTTTTTTTTTTCTTTCCATGGAAGTCATTGTCTGGATCAGTTGGAACAATCCTTGGAAACCATCTAGTCGATCCTAATTGTTGTTGCAGCCCTACTGACTGCAAGGGAGATGCTTCCCGAAAAGCAAATGTGGGATTTAAACAGGGGAGGCTGGAAGTCACATAAATCTTAGAGGAAATGGAACATTAAATTCAGATTGGGTAAGGAATTAGTTCTGGAAGGATGGCACAGTCATGATCTTTCTCTGAACTTCAGCTTGCAGAGATCTTCACCTGGGAGAATTTTTTTTTTAAAAAAAAGTAAAGAAGCTCTTTTTTGTATGGCTTGTTCACTGCCCGGAGACAGGTCTTTAAGATTGATGGCTGGGAAACTTTTATAAATAAATAAATGTTTATTTATTTTATCCTACCTTTATCTTTTTATATAAATAACTCAAAGCAGCAAACACATAAAATGGTCCTTCCTCCTCCTCTTTTCCCCCCAAAACAACAAACCAGTGAAGTGGGTTGGGTTGAGGGAGAGAGACTGGCCCAACGTCACCTAGCTGGGTTTCAGGCTGAGGGTGGGACTAGAACTCAGTGTCTCTGGCTGAGACTGGCCCAAAGTCACCCAATCAGGCTTCATGGCTAAGGCGGGACTAGAACTCACCGTCTCCTGGGGATTGGCTCAAAGTCACCCAGCTGGCTTTCATGGCTAAGGCAGGACTAGAACTCACCATCTCCCAGGGATTGGCCAAAAGTCACCCAGCTGGCTTTCATGGCTAAGGCAGGACTAGAACTCACCGTTTCCCAGGGATTGGCCAAAAGTCACCCAGCTGGCTTTTATGGCTAAGGCAGGACTAGAACTCACCGTCTCCCAGGGATTGGCCCAAAGTCACCCAGCTGGCTTTCATGGCTAAGGCAGGACTAGAACTCACCGTCTCCCAGGGATTGGCCCAAAGTCACCCAGCTGGCTTTCATGGCTAAGGCAGGACTAGAACTCACCGTTTCCCAGGGATTGGCCAAAAGTCACCCAGCTAGCTTTCATGGCTAAGGCAGGACTTGAACTCACAGTCTCTGGCTTTCTAGCTTGCTGCCTTAACCACTAGACCAAAACTGACTCTCTTCCATTTTTCATCTTACATTTGGGATAGCGACAGAATAAAAAGCAGTGGAAGGAAGGAAGGGACATCACACCTGCTTCCTGAACATTGAACTGAAACCCTAAAAAAGCTCAGTTGGAAAAAAAAGGAAATTATCTGAAGGGTCTGGACTGGTGAAAATTCCTAATATTTTCATCTACAGAAAAATTAGGTGATACCCAGCCCAACGGCTTCCAAAACCCTCAAGTCTTTGGTTTCAGAATGTGTGTGTGTGTGTGTGTGTGTGTGTGTTATTTTTTTATATAGCTGTCCTCAAGAGAGAGTAAAAGAGAGTAAAAGGATGGGAATGGGAATGGGCTGGTCACATAGCAAGAAGAACTGATGGCAGGTGGACCAAGGCAGCCACAGAATGGATCCCACTTGATCAAAATCATCCAGGAAAGAGACCTAAAACGAGATGGATCCGATGACATCAGCAGTTGGCCAAAGAAAGCTCAGGACCAAATTGGTTGGAAACTTGCAGAAGAGGCCTTCATCCTGCAGTGGATAAAGAATGGCTGAAATTATATAGCTGCCCACCTTTAAACAGACTCTGGGTGTCTCTCAATGACAATGAAAAAGTAAAGTACAGGTAGTCCTCAATTTACAACCATTCATTTAGTGACTGTTTGAAGTTACAACGGCACTGAAAAGGGGACTTCTGACCAGTTTTCACACTTATGACCATTGCAGTATCCCTATGGTCTCCTGGTCAAAATTCGGGCACTTAGCAACTGGCATGTACTTATAACAGTTGCAGTGTCCCGGGATCATGTGATCAACTTTTGTGACCTTCTGACAAAGTCAATGGAGAAGCCAAATTCATTTAACAACCGTGTTACTGACTTAACCGTACTGATTCACTAAACAACCGCGGCAAGAAAGCTCGTAAAACAGGGCAAAACTCACTTAACAACTGTCTTGCTTAGCAACAGAAAGTTTGGGCTCAGTTGTGGTCATAAGTCGAGGACTACCTATAGCTTTCTCGGGGCCTATCACCACTTTGAACAGTCACTAATTGTCTCATCATAAGTCAAGAACTATCTGTATTCATTCGTTTAACAGCATTAATCACCAGGCCCAAAAGGAGCATCAGCCAGCAAGAGTTAGCCAGGAGTTGAATAAAGTCAATAGAATTAATTTCAGAGCTACTAAGATTGTTGGCTGAGCAGGTACAAAAATAGCCAGGGAAATGATTGAAGCCTGGGAAACAGGCCCCTTGTCAGTCGACAGGAGTGCTGAAAATGGAAATTTTGGGGCTCAATGGTGACCGTACATTTAGGAATACCTGTAACCCCAAACCCATATATATTTCTCAACTACCCATCTCCCTTGGAGAGCGGCATTCCAATATAATAAATACAATGTAAAACACAAACACACTATCATTCTCTGTACACACAGACACGCAGTCACATAAACAGACCTGTTGTGAATGAAGCCCTGAGATTTGATTGTTCCTTTGACAACATTCAAACTTCTAGCTTGAGCTTACATAGAAATGTCAATATTACAGAATATTTCTCCAGATTTATTTTACGCAAAATGCATTCTTTATCTCTCCTTCTTTCAGTCTGTGCTAAATTGATTTTCCCCCACCCCACCCCTCTGCTTTGTGGAATGGCACAATAGTTGTCAGGTCAGGAACTGTTGTGTCTTTGATCATTCCAAGTGTACTTTAGAAAATAGATTTTAAAAATATTGATTTTTTTCTTATATTTTAAACAAGCCAGTTTGTTGTTTTTTTTAATAAGCTATGCTTGGGGCAGGAGAGTCTGCCAGTCAGCAGCATCAAAATAAAGTGCCAGCAATTTTACATTTATTTAGGGTTCGCTTGTCCCTGTGTGATTTGTGTTGCTGTGCAGCCAATTAAAAACAAGACCATCGGATGGTGGATGAAGGAACATTAATTCACTGGCCTGCGCTTGCACAGCAAGTGCGACTTCTATTGTTGCTAACTTAAGGTGGCTTGTGATGATAGGTAGAAAGAACCAATGGTTGAAAGTAGCCTAGAATTTAAAAAAAAAAGCAAGATCGATGGAATAATATTGATTTTACTTCTTAATTCTGATTTTACTTTGTTGTTGAAGCAGAGTAGGAGATGGAAGGATCATGCTATCCCAAAATGGAAAGAGATCTACCTTACATAAACCTCTCAAAGAGAGACAGAGAGAGAGACTCAGCACAACTCAACTTTCAATGATCTAATGCAGGCATCTCCCAGAATTCCTCAGCCAGCATATCAGCATGGATGGCTGGGGAATTCTGGGTGCTGAAGTCCACAAGTCCTAAAGTTGCCAGGTTTGGAGACCCCTGATCCAGTGAGCAGGTTCAATCATGAGGAGGCATTGCTTACTGCATCCCTCCAACAAGAACATGTGATGGTTGCATATTACATTTATGGAAAAATGTACAGTACAAAGAAGCCTTGTGGTGATGTTAGTAGTGTGTTGATTAAGCATGCACGTTTATGTGCAAACGATGCTGTGACGGAGAACACAACTGATTTTCAGCCAAACTTGCTTAAATAGATTCTATAATGCAATGTTTCTCAACCTTGGCAACTTTAACACTTGTGGACTTCAACTCCCAGAATTCCCCAGCCAACATAGGAGTTGAAGTCCACAGATCTTCAAATTGGGAAACAATATTGTAAGACCCTTGCCATCTTTTGCACTCTTCTCCACAGTTCTTCAAAGTCCTTGATTGGTGTTGACCAGAGCTGGCCCACTATGTTCCACATTTAAAACCAGGGGGTGTCCAACCTTGGCAACTTTTAAGACTTGTGGACTTCAACTCCCAGAATTCCCCAGCCAGCATAGAAGTTGAAGTCCACACATCTTTAAGTTCCCAAAGTTGAAAAGCACCGCTTATAACACAACAGGGAAACTGATTCAAACCTCAGTGCACCAAAGTCTAAAGCAGAGGTCCTCGACCTTGGCAACTTTAAGACTTGTAGACTTCAACTTCCAGAATTCTGGGAGTTGAAGTCCACAAGTCTTAAAGTTGCCAAGGTTGAGGACTCCTGGTCTAAAGGACCTGAAAAGCAGACTGAAACACTGCCAGCTATATTTGGAAGGATGAAAAAATAAAGTCAGTACATGCAATTTGTTGTACCATAAAAAAAAAGATTTGGAAGATTGAATTATATTTCAACCTCCAACTCAGTTTCACCTGCAAGCAGCACCTGGCAAATTTGGAGCAAACTATAATTCCCCACTAAGGACTTCCAGCATCTTTGAAGCACCACCCTGGCCATTTTCTAAATCAGGGGTCCCCAACCCGCCAGTCCGTGGACCAGTACCGGGCCGCGGCATGCCAGCAACCGGGCCGCACAAACAAGCAAAGCCCCATCTGCAGGATGCAGGCAGCACACAAAACTATGCCCCCTCCGGTCCGTAGGAAAACCTCTCTCTATGGAACCGGTCCCTGGTGCCCCAAAGGTCGGGGACCTCTGTTGTAAATGATATAAATACTGCCCTATTGCGAGGGTTTTGGCTCAAGGATATTACAGGTCTCTAGAAGCTGCTATGAAATGACCCTGTTTACACAGTGGTGGGATTCAAATATGTGAACAACCGGTTCTCTGTGTGGATGCCGCTTCCGGAAGTCCATTCTGGGCCTCGTCAACAAAAAATTAGCTACCAGTTCTGCCGAACTGGTGAGAACCAGCTGAATCCCACCCCTGTGTTTGAAAACGAAAAATCGTCATAAGTACGAGTCAGTTGCCAAACGTCTGAATTTTGATTCCGTGATCATAGGGATGGTGCAACGGTCGTAAGTGAGAAAAACAGTCATAAGTCACTTTTTTAGTGCCTTTGTAACTTTGGATGGTCACTAAATGAACTGTTGTAAATCAAGGACTACCTGTACTGGGGAAAAAAAATGACTGTTGGCCAGTCCCAGCCTTTATGACCGTCACAACATCCCTAGAGTCATGGGATCAAAATTTGGGCACTTTGCAACTGGCACGTATTATAAAGGCTTACACCAGGGGTAGGCAACCTGGGCTCTTTTATGACTGGTGGACTTCAACTCCCAGAATTCCTGAGCCAGCCATGCTGAGGGGAAAGGGAAAGGTTTCCATGCTGAGCCATGCTGGCTCAGGAATTCTGGGAGTTGAAGTCCACGAGTCATAAAAGAGCCAAGGTTGCCTACCCCTGGCCTAGAGCAAGGATCTTCAAACTTGACTGTTTTATGACTGGTGGACATAAAAGAGCCAAGGTTGCCTACCCCTGGGTTATGCCAACCTTGAGGTCACATGACCACCATAGAGGATCTTCCCAGCCAGCTTCCCACAAGCAAAGTCCATTGGGGGAAGCTGGGTTCTCTTAATAACCCCATGATTTACTTAACAATTGCAGCGATTTGCTTAACCGTGGCAAAAAAACAAAAAAACAACCATCGCAAAATCCTTTAACAAGTATCTTTCTTAGCACAGCAGAAATTCTAGTCCCAATTGTGGTGATGCATACAGTAAAAAAAAAACCTTTAAAAAGAGAAAAAGGTCCTCAGAATTAGGACTGGATCATCTTTTTATGCTTGAGGATCGAATATAGGGCCAAGGACTGTGCAACTCAAAACGTTTGCTTCTTGATTTGTGACATTTCCCTTGGGCTTAACATAAAATCAACGCAACGGTTGGTTTTGTCCACGGTTCTTTGTCTCTTCCTCTCAATTGCTCTAACGCATCTAGCTTTGCTCATTAAAAATGTGTGGTAAACCTTTACGGACTTACAACTGTTTGTTTAGTGACCGTTCGATGGCAGTGAAAAAAGGCCATTTATGGCCATTTTTCACCTTTACGACCGTTGCAATGTCCTCACGGTCATGTGATCAGAATTCGGATGCTTAGCAACTGGCCCCTATTTATAACGGTTGCAGTAGCCCGGGGTGTGTGTGTGTGTGTGTCATGTGATCCTCTTTTGCGACCTTCTGACAAGCAAAGTCAGCGGGGAAAGCCAGACTCACTTCACAACTTCGTTACTAACTTAATAACTGCAGGGATTCACTGAACAAATCTGGCAAGAAAGGTTGTAAAAATGGAGCAAAACTCACCTTAACGGTTGTCTCACTTAGCAACAGAAAGTTTGGGCTCAACTGTGTCCACAAGTCAAGGACGACCTGCATATGGTTGAATTTAATCCAATTGCCGCACTAATTGACTCTCTGCCACGCTAATGAAAGCTTTGTTTTCGCCATCGCTGAGATCTAAGTGATATATTAACTCACAGAAACCAAAAGACAGAAATAGCCACGAAACCATCTGCTCCAGCCTACACTCAGCACAGAAATTCAAATTAAAACATCTCTGACAAACATCTCTGCAGACACTGGTCTTGATTTGTGAATATGCAAGCGTTCCTTATACTTCTTCTCCTAAGCCGTTCCATTTTCTCTTTGCCTTTCTTAAACCCGAAACTAAGATCTGATCAGTTAAAAAAACAACAACTGACTTCCTGTGATTTGGAAGCAATACTTAATGAAAAGAGGGAGCGAGATGGCTGAGTGGTTAAAGAAGCTGAGTTTGTCAGCTGGCTCAGGTTTGAGACCCCAGCACTGCGTGATGGGTGAGCTCCCGTTCCTTGCTCCAGCTCCTGCCCACCTAGCAGTTCAAAAGCATGCAAATGCGAGTAGATAAATAGGTACCCCTTTGGTGGGAAGGTAACAGCGTTCATTTCCATGTGACTTGGCGTATCGTCATTCTGGCCACATGACTATGGAAGTGTCTTTCAGACAAACCCTGGGTCCCTCAGCCGGGAAACAGAGATGAGCAACATCCTGTAGAGTCGGAAACGACTGGACAGGGAAACCGTTACCTTTATCTTTACTTAATTAAGACATCCTCAACCTGAGACTGTATTTTTGGCAGCCATGTCACATTCCGGACTCATATGCAATATTTTTGTAGCTTGTCAAGAAACTCTTACCCCATACTACCATGTTTCTCTGAAAGTAAGGCCTACACCAACAACAAGCCCTAGCTTGATTTTTTTGGGTGGGCCTAATATAAGCCCTACCCCCCCCCCAAATAAGCTCTTGTTTTGGGGTGAGGCACACCCTTAAAAATCAAGCTAGGGCAGGGGTGGGAGGTTTGGAGCTGCCCCACCCGCCCCGCACCCACTTCCCTTGCAGCCAGGCCTCTCCTTGCAGGCCTGCATTTCTCAGTCACAGGGCTTTCCAGAAGGCCTCTGCAGCCAAGCTGTGGATTCAGTCCATAGCTCGGTACTTGGCTGCTTAGGCCTTCTGGAAAGGCCTGACTGCAAAATGCAGGGCCAAATGCAGCTGCAGAACTTTGGCCCCTGAAGAAGTGGAGCGGGTTGGGTGGGGCTGGGTCAGGCTGTTGGTGCCGGAGGTGAGGCCTACGCTGAAAATAAGACCTGGTGCCTCTTTTGGAGGAAAAAAAAAGACCCAGTCTTATTTTCGGGGAAACACAGTATATAGCTGCCAACTACATGTAGTTCTTTTTTTTTAATTGAAAAGTTTTTCAGTACATTTTATCTTTAACAAAACAAAACCCCTCCCAACCCCCTCCCCTCTTCCCAACCCACCCCAACACCTCCCTCCCCTTCCCCCCTCCCCGACTTCCCAGAGCTAAATACAAGGTATAAAAGTAACAACAATCATAATCTACCATATGCAAACAACAATAAGCTATTAAGTCTATCGCACTTTAACTCTTATAAAATGACTACAAGCAATATAGATATCACATCAATACTTATTCAAATGCTAAATGAAACTTTTTAGTCCCATATTTATTCTGGATGTAATCAATCCATTTTTTCCACTCCACAATATATCTCTGTTGCGACTGGTCTTTCAAATACGCTGAGATCTTTGCCATTTCCGCCAGGTTGGAAACTTTTAAAGTCCATTCTTCTATAGTCGGCAGTTCTTCCTTCTTCCAATATTGCCCTACTAAAAGTCTTGCTGCCGTAATTAAATTCAACATCAACTTAGTGTCCACGACAGTAGTATCAGTAATAATGCCCAGTAAAAACAATTGCGGACAAAACTTTATCCTTTTCTTGAATATCTTCTGCATATTCCACCAAAGAACTACATGTAGTTCTTGACATACAACTAGAACTGAACCCCAAATTTCTATTGCTAAGCAAGACAGGTCTTAAGAGTTTTGTCCCACTTTACAACATTTTTTGCCATAGTTGTTAAGTGAATCACATGGTCATTAAGCAAATCCAGCTTCCCCCGTTGACTTTGCTTGGACGGTTGTGAGTTTTCTCCCATTGTATGACCTTTCTTGCCCTGATTGTTAAGTGAATCACTGCAGTTGTTAAGTTAATAACACTGTTGTTAAGTGAATTTGGCTTCCCCATTGACTTTGCTAGTTGCAAAAGGGTACCACGTGACCCTCGGGGACGTTGCAACTGTCATAAGTATGAGTCAGTTGCCAAGCTGCTGAATTTTGATCACATGACCGTGGGGATGCCATAAAGGTCGTTAAGTGTGAAAAAAGGTCATAAGTCACTTTTTTCAGTGCCGTTGAATTGTTATAAGTCAAGGACTATCTATAGAGATTATCTGCAAAAATGGTGGGCCTTCCCTCCAACTCTTTATCCAAGTCTATAAGCGTCATGAACAGATTAAGCCAGGGGTCTTCAAACTTGGCCCTTTTACACCTTGTGGACTTCAGCTCCTAGCTGAGGAATTCTGGGAGCTGAAGTCCACAAGTCGTAAAAGGGCTGAGTTTGAAGACCCCTGGATTAAGCTATCTTAAATGTTAGTCTTTAAGATGCCAGCATTGAAGGACAGCCATTTTTGACCCATTTTATTCTTATTTTTTTTTAAAAAAATAAAGAGGATGGAAAAGTAAGATACTTAGATCCCACTCATTTTAATTCACTTTCAGTCATTTTTTTTCTCCTCTTTTTTCCCCCTCACTGTTACTTGGAAACCATTAAAACATTGAAATGTCTATAAAAGCAATAAAATGATCACAGAGGTATGAGGTGATATTTAATTCTCCCACAAGTTAAATATCACTGATAATTAACTGTTAGACGTTTATTTTGAAATGACATTTCCCTGGAATATCAGGCCTTTACAACATAATTAAAGGATTTTTCACTGTAATGGAGAAGAATTCCAGGCATTAAAGCTTTTCTTTTCAAAAATGCCTCCAGATATGGCTAAGGAAAATTTTCCTACTATTTGACTTTTGTCAATTTCTTGATGTCTGGTTTATTGCAAACCCAAGTTATGTAGCTTTCTTTAATACTGCTGATATTTTTTGCCACCTGGCTCCAGTATCACTGAATCTGGTAGTAAAATTAATCGTCTTGCCAGACCCTCAACATCAATGAATGTGTTGTTCAAATCTGCTTAAAGAAGGACTAGGGTGACATGATAGCAGTCTTCCAATGTTTGAGAGGCTGCCACAAAGAAGAAGGGATGAACTTATTCTCAAAAGCACCAGAGGGCAGAATAAGAAATAATGCATGGAAACTAATCAAGGAGAGAAGCAACCTGGAACTAAGGAGAAATTTCCTGACCGTTAGAACAATTAATCAGTGGAACAACCTGCCTCCAGACTTTGTGGGTGCTCCATCACTGGAGGCTTTTAAGAAGAGATTGGACTGCCATCTGAAATGGTATAGTCCCCTGCCTGAGCAGGGGGTTGGACTAGAAGACCTCCAAGGTCCCTTCCAACTCTGTTATTCTGTTAAAAAGTTCTTCCCCCAGATTAACTGTCCTCTTTTCTATATTCTACTCTCCACGCATGCCTGAAAACTCTATTTTCATTTCGGTGGCGGAGTTAAAATTTCAGGCTGCTGGAGAAAATATTTACAGGATGAAAAACAGAACAGTTGCCCTCCCTGTCACTAAATAAGAACACCACACTAAAAGAATCAAAGTCCTCTCCTCTTTCAAAAAACACTTTGAAAACAAACACTTTCCCATCAAATTGAATTAGAACTGCTTTGAGAAGAGGAAGAAAATCCCCCCCCCATTTTTACAGCTACAGGGCACTAAGTGATTTGGCAAATGGATTATATTTGCAGTGTCTATTCTATTCTATTCTATTCTATTCTATTCTATTCTATTCTATTCTATTCTATTCTATTCTATTCTATTCTATTTTCTCTTCTCTTCTATTCCATTTTCTATTCTATTCTATTTTCTCTTCTCTTCTATTCCATTTTCTATTCTATTCTATTCTATTCTATTCTATTCTATTCTATTCTTTTCTCTTCTATTCCATTTTCTATTCTATTCTATTCTATTCTATTCTATTCTATTCTATTCTATTCTATTCTATTCTATTCTATTTTCTCTTCTCTTCTATTCCATTTTCTGTTCTATTCTATTCTATTCTATTCTATTCTATTCTATTCTATTCTATTCTATTCTATTCTATTCCATTTTCTCTTCTCTTCTATTCCATTTTCTATTCTATTCTATTCTATTTTCTCTTCTCTTCTATTCCATTTTCTATTCTATTCTATTCTATTCTATTCTATTCTATTCTATTCTATTCTATTCTATTCTATTCTATTCTATTCTTTCCATATTCTATTCTATTCTATTCTATTCTATTCTATTCTATTCTATTCTATTCTATTCTATTCTATTCTATTCTATTCTATTCTAATTTTCTAAGACGGAATGGGATGTTTCCTAACAGAAATCCACCTTCCCCCCCACCCGCCCGCGAAGGCTGGGCTTGCAAGATTAGGTTCACACGGGGAAACCCCGGGATTAAATCGCAGTTTAGCTTCGAAAGCGACCGATCGAAGCGCGACTCTTTCGGCCGCTTTGCTGACCGGCCATTAGAGGGAGCCCGAGAGCTGCCGTTTTGAACCATAGGATTCCACAGGGGAGGCGCAAGCGCTTCTCCCTGGATTGCTATTTTCATTTTCATTTTCATTTTCAAAAGCAAAAAAGCGCGGTAGCCAAAAAAAGAAAGAAAGAAAGAAAGAAAGAAAGAAAGAAAGAAAGAAAGAAAGAAAGAAAGAAAGAAAGAAAGAAAGAAAGAAAGAAAGAAAGAAAGAAAGAAAGAAAGAAAGAAAGGAAGGAAGGAAGGAAGGAAGGAAGGAAGGAAGAAAGAAAGAAAGAAAGAAAGAAAGAAAGAAAGAAAGAAAGAAAGAAAGAAAGAAAGAAAGAAAGAAAGAAAGAAAGAAAGAAAGAAAGAAAGAACCACCAGCAGCACCACCACCAAAACGCTGCACTAAATTCCACCCCTGCTTCATTAGCCTCTGAGGGCGGGCTGCGGAGTGCGGTTGCCTAGGCGACTGCCTACAGCGCAGCCTCCGATTGGCTGCCCGAGCTTGGCTTGCGCAGTTTCATGCCGCGCGTCTGCAGTGTTGCACGTCGGAGCGAGTTGAGCCTGAAAAGCTTTTGTATTTAGCAAATGACAAGAGGGCGACCTTGCAGGCGGGTTGAGAGATGGAGAAGAAGAAGAAGAGGAAGAAGAAGAAGAGCAGCATCAAATGAGGAAGCGAAAGAGGCTTGGAGGAGACGTGCAAATAAAGACAGGATTGAAAGGAAAGCGGGGTGTGTGTGTGTGTGTGTGTGAAATAAACCACCTTTTCCCAACCATAGGAAGCCAAAGGTGGTTCGTTCCCTGGGTGATGAAGCGCCTAATTAATTTGCATCGGTTTGCATGATTGGGGGTAGAATCCACGGATCATTTTGTGGGAGTAACAATTCATTTGGGCTTGTGCAAAAACAAAAACTTGCAAGCTACCAGGGTCATCAATATGAGATGGGCAGCTCTCGAAATCCAATTATTTATTTATTTATTTTTATTTTTATTCCATTTATATCCCGCCCTTCTCCGAAGACTCAGGGCGGCTTACAAACTTAGCAGTAGCCTTCATTCTATGTATATGCCTGCTTATTAGGGCTTTCACACAGCCCCCAAGCGGCATTATTACAAATTCAGCTTAATTGCCCCCAACAATCTGGGTCCTCATTTTACCTACCTCGGAAGGATGGAAGGCTGAGTCAACCTTGAGCCTGGTGGGATGCGAACCTGCACTAATTGCGGGCAGCTGGTGTTACTTAAGGAGGCATTAGCCCACTGCTCCACCATGTTATTTATACAGGACTTTTTGTTATTTTTATAACCATCTCAAGGAGGTGAACGTACCTAATGCTCGTGTTTTCTCCCACAATAACAACCCTCTGAGGTGAGATAGGCTGAAAGAGGGACTGGCCCAAAGTCACCCAGTTGGCTTTCCTGCCTAAGGCAGGACTAGAACTCACAGCCTCCTGGTGATTGGCCCAAAGTCACCTAGCAAGCTTTCCTGCCTAAGGTGTGACTAGAACTCACTGTCTCCTGGTGATTGGCTCAAAGTCACCCAACCAGCTTTCATGCCTAAGACATGACTAGAACTCACTGTCTCCTGGTGATTGGCCCAAAGTCACCCAGCTGGCTTTCACGTCTAAGGCAGAACTAGAACTCATTATCTCCTAGTTTCCAGCCTGGTCCCTTAACCAGTTGATCAAACTAGCTCTCAAATAAAGGTAGGTATGAATAATTGGAAAGGAAGGAACATGTCCCATTGTCACTGCTTTGTCTTCTCACGCGTGAGTCAGCTGTTCCTAATCTGGACCTGCTCCAGATGTTCTCCTGACTTCAAACCCCAGAGGCCTCACCAAAAGGGGAATGCTGGGAAGGAGGATTCAGATACCCAAAAGACACCCAGATGGGGAAGATGGTCCAGGTGTTGTTTCTTTTAAGGAGCTCCTCAGAAAAAGAATTGTGAAACGAAAGATCCTCAAGAAATCTGCAAGTGGTGGAAACCAAAACTGTAAGGCTGTGTTTCTCGACCTCAACAACCTTAGGGTGTGTGGGCTTGAACTCCCAGTGTTCAACTTAACAGTGTTTAATTAAGCTTGCATTAGAATCTAGAATGTTGTGTGAAGTTATGTGGAGGTATGGATGTTGTGTTGATTGGACACTCTAGTGCTGTATTCAGCCATGCTGTCTGGCCTGATCCTGGAGGCCTCCTCCCCTTCCTCTCCTTTCCCTTTTCTCCACCATCCTTCCTTCCTTCGTTCCCTCCTCTCCTCCTCCTCCTCCTCCTCCTCCTCCTCCTCCTCCTCCTCCTCCTCCTCCTCCTCCTCCTTCTTCTTCTTCTTCTTCTTCTTCTTCTTCTTCTTCTTCTTCCTCCTCCTCCTCCTCCTCCTCCTCCCCCCCCCCTCCTCCTCCTCCTCCTCCTCCTCCTCCTCTTCTTCTTCTTCTTCTTCTTCTTCTTCTTCTTCTTCTTCTTCTTCTTCTTCTTCTTCTTCCTCCTCCTCCTCCTCCTCCCCCCTCCTCCTCCTCCTCCTCCTCCTCCTCCTCCTCCTCTTCTTCTTCTTCTTCTTCTTCTTCTTCTTCTTCTTCTTCTTCTTCTTCTTCTTCTTCTTCTTCCCCCTTTCTCCTCCCTCCTCCCTCCTCCCTCCTCTTCTTCTTATCTGACTTCAAAAACATACCATCGTCTTGCCAAAACTGACTGATTGTATCAAATCAGTCCCTTCCATTTGATGATGGCCATAGAGATCATCCTGTCAGTTACCATGACGTGACAGGGACGTTCCTTTCATCTCTGATTGGCAGGCCTCACCCACAGGAATCATTAAAGCAGGAAGCAACAGCCTCCCCCCCCCCATAAAACAAGATTGCTGAGCGGGCCAAAAATCCATTTAATTCATCAGAATGAAGGAAGGAATTGCTACCCCGGGGAATTGGCTCCCCTGGATTCTTAGCAGGGGATGATGGCTGTATAGAAGCCTAGTTTGTAATTATTGTTGCTTATCTCTCTCCTCCCCCCCACCTTTCCCACCACCCACCAGCTGTATTGCTGCCGTTGGTTGCAGCAAATAGCTAGAATCTATTTCAGGGTCCATAGAGGGAGCTATTGCAACAGGTTTAGTAAACTGTGTGTACCAATTCTCCCCCCCTCCCCCCTTGTGTATCACAGAACACTTCATAAGGTTCAGTTATTACTTTAAATGGAAAGAATCATATCCTCTTGAACGCATCGACCTGGTTCATCTGAAAATTTGATCAAGCTGGAAATGCATAATTCTGCAGGAGTTGCTATTGTTTGCAACAGGTCCTGGCTGAACAATGCCACTCCTCGGCATTAGTATAAGGAGTCCCAAGCAAGATTTATCAACAAAGATCACTTAATAAATCCACAGGAACAATGGTCCGCCTTTTTTCTGGGAGAATGTGACTGCCTGCCTAAACACTCTGAATAAGGACTAAGCCCAGTGGAGTCTTTATGAAAACAGAGTTGGCTAGGGCTGCACTCCGGATGTTTATTCCAAGCAACCAAAATAAAGAATAACTCCTACTAAGAATATTTATTTTTATTCTGCCTGTGGCCGTTCAGGTGGTCCTCGACTCATGCCCACAACGGAGCCCAAAATTTCTGTGGCTAAGTGAGAAATTGGTTAAGTGAAGGGTGTTGAAGGAAAAGTCTTCATCAGGGTCCAGTCCAAGCTGGGAGTAAACAACATGGCGACGGCTTTAGAAAGAAGGTTGTAGTTTATTGAAGAGGAGAGCCAGACAAGAAGATGGCTCTGGAAGAAAAGAGAGAACAAGCTCATGTAGGGAGTGGGTTTTTATACCCTCTGGAGCTCTTGAGGTTGTTTCCTGCTCCTGTTTGAGGCTTTGTATTTCCTGTGTCATGTATTCTGACCTGAGTCTGAGTGTGCCCCTTGGGCAACTGTGTGTTAATCCTATTATGATATCAGAAAACCTGTTGTGCGTGCAATCAACCGATTGTCTGAAGAAATAGTAACGCGAAGCTGGACAAATTTGGGGTTAGCTCCGGAGTGACCTTTGTGAAAATAATTTTGATAATATCTAGCTTCTATTAATCATGGCAGCCGATTCCGGGCTGCTGGAGGTTCTCGTTGGTAATTTTAATTGTTTAATTGGCTTCTTCAGTCAGTGAATGTACAAAATAGAGAACTGGGCTTAATTAAAAACTTGTGGTAGATAATGGAGGGAATCTTGTCTATTCTTATTTAGAACATAACAGAGTTGCAGTCTGGTTTCTTGGAAGAGGCAAATTAGCTTCGCTAGCGCTTCCTGGAATGGCCCTAACGCTTCCTGGAATGGCCTTAGCGCTTCCTGGAATGATCCCAGCGCTTCCTGGAATGATCCCAGCACTTCCTGGAATGATCCCAGCGCTTCCTGGAATGGCCCTAGCGCTTCCTGGAATGATCCCAGTGCTTCCTGGAATGGCCCTAGCGCTTCCTGGAATGGCCCTAGCGCTTCCTGGAATGATCCCAGCGCTTCCTGGAATGGCCCTAACACTTCTAGGAATGGCCTTAGTGCTTCCTGGAATGATCCTAGCGCTTCCTGGAATGCCCCCAGCACTTCCTGGAATGGCCCTAACGCTTCCTGGAATGGCCTTAGTGCTTCCTGGAATGATCCCAGCGCTTCCTGGAATGGCCCTAGCGCTTCTTGGAATGGCCTTAGCGCTTCCTGGAATGATCCTAGCACTTCCTGGAATGCCCCCAGCACTTCCTGGAATGGCCCTAACGCTTCCTTGAATGGCCTTAGCGCTTCCTGGAATGATCCCTGCGCTTCCTGGAATGGCCTTAGCGCTTCCTGGAATGATCCCAGTGCTTCCTGGAATGTCCCTAGTGCTTCCTGGAATGGCCCTAGCGCTTCCTGGAATGATCCCAGCACTTCCTGGAATGGCCCTAGCGCTTCCTGGAATGGCCCTAACACTTCTAGGAATGGCCTTAGTGCTTCCTGGAATGATCCTAGTGCTTCCTGGAATGCCCCCAGCACTTCCTGGAATGGCCCTAACGCTTCCTGGAATGGCCCTTGCGCTTCCTGGAATGGAGGGCAATTAGGCACAGTGCCATTCTTGAGCCAAAGCTGTACCTTTCCCAGGAGGCTTCTCCTGTCCATCTGTTCTGTCCATCAGGTGTCTCCTGGAGGAAGTTCTAAGCAGACAATCACCACACCCATGCGTTCCTCTGTGTGCCAGACTTGACTTGACTTAAGAACCTTTGACCTGAGGTTTAGGGGCATCTGATGATCACACAGGACTCCGGTCACCTGGCGCCACTTCAGCCAGGCAGCGTTGACACCGGCTGTGGGCATTTGGAAAGCTATCGCTGTCACTGCATATGAGGGAGCTGAGGTACTTGAATTGCTCTACTTTCTTCAGGTCTTCTGCACCAATGCTGAAGGTCCCATTGGCTTGAGGGCCACCTTCTATATATTCCCTTTTCTTGATAGACCTCACAGAAACATATTGCTTTCTTTTCGCATTGTTGAAACACAGGGAGACTTTTCAAAGTTAGATAAAGACTCCTTTGCTGTTCTCTTAAAACCAGGAGAGAAA
This sequence comes from Vipera berus, assembly GCF_964194415.1. NCBI lineage: Eukaryota > Metazoa > Chordata > Lepidosauria > Squamata > Viperidae > Vipera > Vipera berus. The sequence goes on along the minus strand of NC_138208.1, from coordinate 85,817,156 downwards.
GGTATGTAAAATTATCCTCATTATCCTATTTTGTTGTTGTTGTTAGTTGCGAAGTCATGTCTGACCCATCGCGACCCCATGGACAATGTTCCTCCAGGCCTTCCTGTCCTCTACCATCTTCTGGAGTCCATTTAGGCTCACGCCTACTGCTTCAGTGACTCCATCCAGCCACCTCATTCTCTGTCGTCCCCTTCTTCTCTTGCCCTCCATCTTTCCCAGCATTAGGCTCTTCTCCAGGGAGTCCTTCCTTCTCATTAGGTGGCCAAAGTATTTGAGTTTCCATTTCAGGATCTGGCCTTCTAAAGAGCAGTCAGGGTTGATCTCCTCTAGGACTGACCGGTTTGATCACCTTGCAGTCCGAGGGACTCGCAGGAGTCTTCGCCAGCACCACAGTTCAAAGGCTTCAATTCTTTGGCGCTCAGCCTTTCTTATGGTCCAACTTTCACAGCCATACATTGCAACTGGGAAGACCATAGCCTTGACTATACACACTTTTGTTGGCAGGGTAATGTCTCTGCTTTTTAGTGTGCTGTCTAGATTTGCCATGGCTTTCCTCCCCAGGAGCAAGTGTCTTTTAATTTCTTGGCTGCAGTCCCCGTCTGCGGTGATCTTGGAGCCCAGGAAAATAAAATCTGTCACTACCTCCATTTCTTCCCCATCTATTTGCCAGGAACTGAGAGGGCCGGATGCCATGATCTTGGTTTTCTTAATGTTTAGTTTCAACCCAACTTTTGCACTCTCGTTCTTCACTTGTAACAAGAGGCTCTTTAGTTCCTCTTCACTTTCTGCCATTAGAGTGGTATCATCTGCATATCTTAGGTTGTTGATATTTCTCCCTGCAATTTTAATTCCAACTTTTGATTCATCTAGCCCTGCCTTTCTCATGATATGCTCTGCATATAAGTTAAACAGGCAGGATGACAGTATATAGCCTTGCCGGACTCCTTTCCCAATTTTGAACCAATCAGTGGTTCCGTGTCTAGTTCTCACTGTTGCTTCTTGGCCCACATATAGGTTTCTCAAGAGACAAATAAGATGGTCTGGTGTCCTATTTTAACCCAGGATTAATATAAGCAAAGCTCTTCATGGGATGACAAATTCCATACTTTATGAATATCACATTGAGATGCTTCTCTATAATATTTCTTTCCGAAATTGTCCTGGGATGTGTGATTATTTGGAATCGAAATAAGAGTTGGACGTGACCAAAACCTATGAATAAAAGAAACTTCAAATTTCTTGCAACACCAACACAGAATAATCTACCATCCATTCTTTCTTAAACAATTGTTGAAGAGTTCAATAAATATATAAAAAAATAATATTTTCTGAGGAATTAATTTCATGTTTAAATCAGAAGAAATGCATTTCACATTCCTCAACCCAGGAGCCATTCCAGTTCTTCATTCCACAAAGCATTTATGTAACTTATTTTATTATTTAATTACTTATAAAACTGAATGGTTGATTTCTGTTTAAGCACTGCATCTCCAGAAACTTTAAAATCAGGAATACCCAGAAGCTGCTGGAATGTTCGTTAACACAGGTTTTAATTGTACACATTTTCAAACGAATATTGTAAGTCAGTTCTGTTCATTACAGCAATCTCTCTAAATCTTTTAAAACAACTATTAGGAAACGACCAGTTCAAAGTGGTGATCCTTTAATTAGTTCAAGGATTCCAGTAAAATTCTGCTTTTTTCAATTGGGATCATAGGTGGTTCTCGACTTGCAACCACAACGGAGCCCAAAATTTCTGTTGCTAAGTGAGACAGTTGTTAAGTGAGTTTTGCCCCATTTTATGACCTTTCTCGCCACAGTTGCTAAGTGAATCACTGCAGTTGTTAAGTTAGCCACACGGTTGTAAAGTGAATCTGGCATCCCCCATTGACTTTGTTTCTCAAAAGGTGGTCACGTGACCTTGGGACACAGCAACCGTCATAAATATGAGCCAGTTGCCAAATTCTGATCACGTGACCGTGGGGAAGCTGCAATGGTTGTTAAGTGGAAAACAGTCGTGCATCATTTTTTTCAGGGCCACTGTAATTTCAAACGATCATTAAATAAATAAGTTGAGGACTATTGTGGTGCCATCAACCAGTGGTCCTCTTCCACATCACAAACCCATCCACCCCATCACATCCCCATCAACCATTATACAATAATTCTGGTTCTCATTCTGTTGAATGAATCACAATCACAGGAACAGAAATTATCACTTGAGGAACATAGAGTCCCTGCTTATTTTCTTAGTGAAGTGCTGAATATTCCAAGAGTCCTTGAACAAGGAGAAATCTAGCAAAACGTCTGTCACATCAACCAGTGGTCCTCTCCCACATCACGGCCCCATCAACCAGTGGTCCTGTCCCACATCATGACCCCAACAACCAGCGCACCTCTTCCATATCACGGCCCCATCAACCATTGGACCTCTTCCACATCACGGCCCCATCAATCATTGGACCTCTTCCACATCAGGACCCCATCAACCAGTGGACCTTTTCCACATCACGACCCCATCAACTAGTGGTCCTCTCCCACATCACGACCCCATCAACTAGTGGTCCTCTCCCACATCACGACCCCATCAACCAGTGATCCTTTCCCACATCACGACCTCATCAACCAGTGGTCCTCTCCCACATCACGACCCCATCAACCAGTGGACCTCTTCCACATCACGACCCCATCAACTAGTGGTCCTCTCCCACATCATGACCCCAACCAGTGGTCTTCTCCCACATATGACCCCATCAACCAGTGGACCTCTTCCACATCACGACCCCATCAACTAGTGGTCCTCTCCCACATCATGATCCCATCAACCAGTGGACCTCTTCCACATCACAACCCCATCAACCAGTGTTCCTCTTTCACACCACAAGCCCATCATGATGGGGACCACTGGTTGATGGCATCATGATGTGGAAGATGACCACTGGTTGATGGGGTTGTGGTGTGAAAGAGGACCACTGGCTGATGGGTTCATGATGTCGAAGAAGACCACTGGTTAATGGATCATGATGTGAGACCACTGGTTGTTGGGGTCGTGAAGTGGAAGAAGACCTCTGGTTGATGGGATCTGATGTAAGATCACTGATTGATGGCACTGTGTTGTGGAAGAAGACCCACTGGTTGATGGTGTCATGATATGGAAGAGGACCACTGGTTGATGACATCATAATGAATCCTACAGCTATCCAGCACAATAGTGGAATAAAATTGATTCACACAGAGACCCCGATTTCTGAAGAGTAGATGCTGGGAACAAACAATAGCTTTTGTTTGATTGTTGTTGCGGTTGCCCGGTGTGTGAAATTTCAGAGGTTCTATTTGGCTGCTATCAAAGGAAAGAGGACATTTCATTTCAATCCACGAAGGCCACTCTTAAATTCTTCGGATCCTCCACATCTTGGCACCTGCTGCATTGTAAATAGGCAGCAGAGAAATCAATTCTTGGATATTGAATGAAGGCTTTGTATGGTCCTGAATGAAAACATTTCTCTGCTTCATGTTTTGAAAGAAAACTAAAACCAGCCAAGTACTTTCTTCTTAGTTCAGGACACTAATGGTAATTGGAACGTTGAAAGGAAAGGTGTTTTGTATTGTCAAAAATTACAGGTGAAATTGTTCCTAAGTAGCTGGGATGAAACTACTCTTCGCCACACTTACACTGCATAATGTCTGTACTTGCGTGCATTTACTTCTCGCTGAACAATTTTTACCATGGCAACACATACCACAATATCATCAAGCTTTGGCAGTCTGGGAAGTGCAATGGATGAGGAGTACATACATACACAAAGCACAAAGTTCTTTAGTAGCCAATAATAGCAGAGCCCTAAACATCTTCCATGATTTTCCAGTGGGAGAACAGCACTCACGGGACAGATTTACGAGTGCAGCCCTCAAACAAGGAAGGAGGCTAAGTATATATTGGATGTGATAAATCAAGATCTAAGTACTGAAGTGAATAGTAACAAGGCCAGCAACTTTGAAATGAGCAGAGTTTGAGCTGCTTGCAACACGCACAAAAGTACATTCGATGGGTGGAAAATCTGAGAATAGAATGTTCTAAAGAACTTTGGACCAAAACCATCTGGTAAATCTGGGAGTGATCTACAGGCATTCTGGAAGCTCCTTCTTCAAACCAGAAGTAATCTGGTCCAGAGTATCACCAGCTGCTTCCAGTAGAAGACATTATTTGTAGCTCAGGGGTGA